>NC_062528.1:13208748-13403748 GCF_022655615.1 Tachysurus fulvidraco | reverse complement strand
TGTGTTTTTGAAATAATGCTAATATATTATTATATGTATATAGTCATTCATTCATTCATTCACTACCGCTTATCCGAACTTCTTGGGTCACGGGGAGCCTGTGCCTATCTCAGGCGTCATCGGGCATCAAGGCAGGATACACCCTGGACGGAGTGCCAACCCATCACAGGGCACACACACACTCTCATTCACTCACACACTACGGACAATTTTTCCAGAGATGCCAATCAACCTACCATGCATGTCTTTGGACCGGGGGAGGAAACCGGAGTACCCGGAGGAAACCCCCGAGGCACGGGGAGAACATGCAAACTCCGCGCACACACAAGGCGGAGGCGGGAATCGAACCCCGACCCTGGAGGTGTGAGGCGAATGTGCTACCCACTAAGCCACCGTGCCCCCTCCTTATGTATATATTATATATTAATATATAAATTATTAATTAGATGCATTTTTCCAAGTTCCATTGTTTGCTTTGATGTACGATGCTCAGTTAATCATAGAGAGAATAACAGAGCTGCAGGACACTGGCTTCTTCACATCAGTAGCTGTGGGAGGCATCAGACAAGCTATGGCTCTTCTTCATTCCGCATGTCTTGCTGTGAATTTCGTACTTTAAGTGTAAAATAATCCTCTCAATTAGGCATTAGTGACATTAATTGGCCCTGGTGTAATTGGCCCTTTACAGACAAGGGCTCCCAGCATGCTGGCGATATGTGAGAACACTTTCACACACTTCCTCCTCTAGTGTCACTGGACAGCAGCCAACAACAAGGAGAAAAGCTGCTTTTAAGTCTTTGCTAAGACATGCAGTGTATCATGCCAAAGTGGGTGCTTGTGTACCTGGAGTGATCAGTTTTAATCATACCTTAATCAAGATGGGTCAGGGGAAAAGATGCTGTTTTTCAGGCACAATCAAAATTGGTATTACACAATTACATGGTTAAATATATCTTGATATAATTAGTATACCTATTACCATATGAGCATTCAAGTAGCATTAAACTAGGCTGTAAATTGGATATGTTTTTAAGGCTGTAAATTGGATGTGTTTCTCCCTCACAGCTCCAAAGTGTCTGGCTTGATCATGTGGGTTTCATCATACCACCCAAACTCTCTGTGTTTACTTTTAATTGCCACTAGTGCACGAGTAAGGGACTATATGTATGACTATAGAGTCCAGTCCAGTGGCATTTTTTCCCCTTGTGCCCAGTGCTGCCCGGGTAGACTCCGGATTCACTGTGACCCTGAGCAGGATTAAACAGTTACTGAAGATGGATGAATGAAAAAGGATTAATCACAGTTCAGACATCACAAAAAAAGAAATAAAGGCCTAAAGAAATTATAAAAATTCTTAATATACTGTAGTTGCTAATGTGAAAGAAGTCACTCCTTACTAGTATAATATGATACCAGAGCAAACCTCAGTGAATGTAGATGGATGACATTAGCAGACAAAGCCTGACTGTGAGTCATTTTCTTCCTCTCTATGTCCTATTGTCATTCCAAACTTGCATTGACCCGAATGTCCTACGGATTAAAACCTCCATATGAGTGACTCTTTTCTCTAATCTCAGCATGTGCATGGGTCAGAAGGCCCTTATCCATTAGAGTGGGCTGATGCTCAGTGTGACATGCCATTTGAGTCCTATGGTGAGTCCTTTTGACTATATCTACCTTTCAGCAGCACCACTGGTTTTCCCATGAAGTTTTCTTTTCCCAGGTAATTAAGGCATGCCGAGTGACTTTTAATGATCAATGAGCTTCTCTCATTCCTCTTGTCCTGACAATAGGAGACACAATAATTCTCTCTAGTTCACCATGCAAGAAAAATAAAATAAGAAAATAAAACAAGAAACAACATCATTGTCCTCCAGATTACGTCTCTTATTTAATACCATGGCAGCTTTGAGTCCTTAGATAGATGCTGTGCTGACTATATATGTCACTTTTTTTCTGACACTTTCAGCAATTCTTAGTACTAAATCTAAATTACATTTTTCTTTGGCAGGTTCATAACAGAAATCTGTTGTCCATGGATTTTGATCGCATCACCCGAACAGAGAAAGTATATGACGACCACAGGAAATTTACTCTGAGGATCCACTATGACCAGGCAGGCAGACCCACCCTGTGGGCACCTAGCAACCGGCTGAATGGGGTCAATGTTACCTACTCCCCTGGTGGGCATGTGGCCGGCATTCAAAGAGGCACCATGTCTATACGAATGGATTATGACCAAAATGGAAGAATTGCTTCACAGATCTTTGCAGATGGCAAGTCATGGAGCTATACGTACCTTGAGAAGGTAAACAACTGTGGACTGTTTGTAGTAAGAATATTATATTTATCATGCTTGATAAAAGAGTGAGTAAAATTGTTTAAGACCGCCCTTTTACTCCATCTCTGTTCTTTGGCTTTGCGTGGTATTATCAAGTTTTAACTTAGCAGTTAAACTGTCTGATGCACTTTGCTCACATTATGCATTGTTACCGCTGACAGCTTGACAGTGTAGTTATGCCCAAAATTGCACCTTTTTAGAAGAGTAAAATGTCTCTGTCTTGCTAATTAGAGAGCAGATCTTGCAAATGTAGGAATATAGGAAGGAATTCAAATCTTGAGTTTTATATCTAATTTTAAAAATGGTTACTACAGGTTAAACCTTTTAACAGTCCTTTTTGGTTGCATTTACAATTATTTAAATGTATTTTTTATAAACCTGCATTTTCGGGGTGAATTTCCTTTTGACAATGTCAAACACTAGTATGTGCTTTTTCATTAGAAAGCTTAAGATAAAAAAAATACAATTTAGAAAATTATCTCCTTGACCTCTATATTCCGTAATATTATTCACACTGTTATTGTGCAAGGTTTCAAGGCCTGATTGTTCTGTTGCCATCTAATGAGAATTTGCCCTGCGACATTTTTCAGCCTGTGTTGCAGTGGGCTATCAAACTATTTGTAATTTGTATACCCCCTGAAGCCAATGTGTGACACCCCACAGTTTGTTGCGCAGTTAATCACATAGCAAAATGCAACTCCTGGGCTCGTAATGACCTTCCCTTCTATTGGACAAAGAATTTAACATTTAAGGCTTTTAACATTTTCAGGCAGTTTTCACAAATGTGCTGCAAATTACCATGCTTCATTGACTCAAACACACTGTCACTTTATGTTTCCCTTGGCAGTCCATGGTGCTAATGCTGTACAGCCAAAGACAGTACATCTTCGAGTTTGACAAAAATGATCGTCTCTCATCTGTCACCATGCCCAACGTGGCCCGGCATACACTAGAGACCACCCGCTCTATTGGTTACTATAGAAACACATACAGGCCCCCTGAGGGCAATGCCACTGTGCTGCATGATTACAGTGAAGATGGTCTGCTTTTGCAAACCATTCACCAAGGCACAGGACGTAGGGTCATCTATAAATATGGCAAGCTGTCCCGTCTGCTCGAGATTTTGTATGATACTACACGTGTTGCCTTCTCATACGACGAAGCTGCAGGCATGCTGAAAACAGTGAGCCTACAAAGTGAGGGATTCACCTGCACCATCCGTAACAGGCAGATTGGTCCACTGATTGACAGGCAGATCTTCCGTTTCAGTGAAGAAGGTATGGTCAACGCCCGATTTGACTACAACTATGACAACAGCTTTCGGGTTACAAGTATGCAGGCAGTTATCAATGAAACACCCCTGCCTATTGATCTGTATCGCTATGATGATGTGTCTGGTAAAACAGAGCAGTTTGGCAAGTTTGGGGTCATATATTATGACATCAATCAGATTATCACTACCGCTGTAATGACCCACACAAAGCACTTTGATGCCTACGGGCGAGTCAAGGAGGTGCAATATGAGATCTTCCGTTCACTGATGTACTGGATGATGGTGCAGTATGATAACATGGGCCGTGTGGTAGCGAAGGAGCTGAAAGTAGGCCCTTATGCCAACACCACACGGTACACATATGAATATGATTCTGATGGGCAGGTCCAGGTGGTTTCAATAAATGACAAGCCTTTGTGGCGCTACAATTATGACTTGAATGGCAACCTGCACCTTCTGAGTCCTGGAAACAGTGCCCGCCTTACACCGCTCCGCTATGACATCAGGGACCGCATCACACGATTGGGAGATGTCCAGTACAGGTTGGATGAAGATGGGTTTCTAAAGCAAAGAGGCAATGACTTCTTTGAATACAACTCTGCTGGCTTGCTAATAAGAGCTTACAGCAAGGTTGGCGGATGGAGCATAAAGTATCGTTATGATGGCCTGGGCCGCAGGGTGTCTAGCAGGAGCAGTCAAGGACACCATCTGCAGTTCTTCTACGCTGATCTGTCCAGCCCGACCAGAGTCACCCACATGTACAATCACTCCAGCTCAGAGATCACGTCACTCTACTATGATCTGCAGGGCCACCTCTTTGCCATGGAGCTAAGCAGCGGTGATGAGTTCTATGTGGCCTGTGACAACATTGGCACTCCACTTGCTGTATTTAGTGGTTCAGGCCTTATGATTAAGCAGATCCTCTATACGGCCTTTGGAGAGGTCTACCTTGACTCAAACCCCAGCTTTCAGCTCGTAGTTGGATACCAGGGTGGCCTTTATGAACCCCTCACAAAGCTGGTGCACATGGGCCGCCGGGACTACGATGTCCTAGCTGGTCGCTGGACCACACCTGAACATGATATCTGGAAGCAACTGAACAGCAACAACATAGTGCCCTTCAACCTCTACATGTACAAGAACAACAACCCCCTAAGCAACACACAAGAGACTAAATGCTATATGACAGGTATGTGTATAGTTATTTAAGCTTTGAATGCTTTTTAGTCTCCTGGTTTTATTTGATCAGATTAACCAGTTTCATGGAATATTATGTAGTGTATGAGCTCCGTGCTTTTTAAAGCATCATTCCTGCAGCAGTGGACATTTTTCAGACTGTTGTTCCAGGGCTCAGCCTAGTGTATTTTTCTGGCTCCCCAGATAACATGACAGTGCACTGGCTTCTTCTGACTGTTTTGTGTTCAGTTCTCTTCCCCAAAATATCTCATCAGTCTTTGTTGCCTCAGACCATGTGTAAGGTAAATAGCAGCGAATGCTCCCCAGCCAGGGAACACAATGGGGGCTGTACAAATCAGTTCCAGTGGCTGTTGTATCAGCTTCTCCCTGCTTGGAAAGCAAACAACTATTTTATTGGAAGAGGACAAAATATTATATGCCTGTTTGTAGTATGTGCCAGAGCCTTTAAACAGCATATTTCGGGCCAAAATCAAAGCCTTAGTTAATACTAGCAATGCCAAGGCAAAATTAATGATTGAGAATAGTGACTATTAGCTGTGCTCATTATTTTTTGATCAAAGCCTAGGGTTATAGTTTTCCCTTGGGTATTTAATTTCACTAAACAATGGAAACTGGAGCATATAGAACATATGTTAATGTTTTTTTCACTGCATTGCATTTGTATGCTAATATTGTTGGACACCAGCTACTGTACATTTAACTTAACATTTAAAAGTTAAAACTCATCCACTGTCTTTAAGCTGCAGACTATATAATTAATGCATGTAATCACTAAACACACTCTTTAGATGTTTATATACTCAATTCTTATGTTCCATTTCTGTTTACATGAACCCTATCCTATAATACAGGCAGAAAGGAGCTCCTCAAAGTGAACTTAACAGTTACAGCTGCTGTAGTGTTGCAACCTTGTAGTGCATTCTTCAAACGTATTGATGCAGTCGACAGATGTTGATATCGTATGGTTTATTCACTTTCTGTCACACAGTGTAAAAGCTGTGCAACATTTGTAAACAGATTCAGTGCACATTTGTTCTAAAACATGGTGTACTGTTTGGCTGACAAGAAAGTAGAAGATTCTCTGAGCCAAACTTGCAATGTCACTCAACTTTTGAGATGCTTGACTTTTTATCGGTGTAGTGTAACTCCATGAAGTGCTGTGAATTATTATAGTTTCCTTGAGATCCAATAAACTCCGTGTTTGTCAAGTTTGTCGTAAATCTCTAGGCAATTTTTTCTTGAAATGACAATTAGGAGAGCTTATTTTAGTAAAAGTAGATCACTTGACCTATCTCCTTATTTTTAATGAAAAATTATTTGGCAGTGCAGAATATCCGTGTGACAGCCCTGGGGAGTATCAGTGATCATTGTGAGTGCTTATTCAGTGTTCATTCTCAAGCTATTGTTCAACCTTTTTTAAATTCTCATTGCAGATGTGAATAGCTGGCTAGTGACTTTTGGCTTCCAGCTGTACAATGTCATCCCTGGTTATCACAAACCTGTCACTGATGCCATGGAACCATCTTATGAGCTTATTCACGCCCAGATGAAGACACAGGAGTGGGATAGCACTAAGGTAAACAGACACATAGCTATATTGTGACACCAAGAGTAAATACAAGTGTATGCACTTACTGTGTTATCCCCAAACACAAACACACACACACACACACACACACACACACACACACACACACACACACACACACACACACACACACACACACACACATCACACACACAAAACACAGATACTTTTGGATGTAATATATACATGTATATGTACCTCTATGAAGTTTTCACTAACTAACCCAAAATATAATCTATCCCCATAAATAAATGAGTGTAGTATTTCAGTTATATATAGGTATGTATATATGTGTGTGTGTGTGTATGTGTATATATATATATATATATATATATATATATATATATATATATATATATATATATATATATATATACATATACACACATATACATACCTATATATAACTGAAATACTGCGAGAGAGAAATGTAAAAATAGCACTTCATGTTGTCAGGACGTGCTGGTTCTGACGAGGTAGGTTAACATTGTTTTTATTGTTTTCAACATATTTTGGGACTCTATATTTATTATTTGACAGGGGTTGCTATATTAAGAAGGCTAGTAAGGCACACATTTAACTTCAACCTGGATTCATGATAAACTGACCTTTTAGTTTGCAGCCTTGCGATGGTGCCCAAAGCAGTCGGTTCAAATCAGTATCTTGTGTGTTCAATTCGAGGGAACAGGGTCAAAATAAAGAGTGCTTGTAATATTACTGCCATTAGGGAAATTCATTGCACATTTCCTCATTGATTTCAGCTCAGCTTTACACATCTTTTATCTTCCTTTTCTTTCATCTTTCACTTTCCACTTTGCATGGTCAGATTCTTAGACCCATCAAACCTTGTGTCTTCTTAAAGTCACCTGAATAATTTAGAAGCTGTTTGTTGTGTGGGTCAGATTACTGAGACTGGCAAACATTAGGTGTGTATTGACGTCTGTGTTTCTCTTAACACCCAAAGACACCCTTGACAACACAGGCTTTCAGGGAAGTCCGGGCCATGCTAATGGAAATGTCTACTTGGCTTGTTGAGTTGGAGATGTGAAGGAAGTATAAAAATCACTAGTTCTATGGCATGATAAGGGTTTCTGTTCAGTCAGTCAACCATTTGAACCGGCCACAAGTCATCAGTGTAGTCTGAATCGCAAACGGATGCACCATAATATACAGACATTTGAACATTTGAAGGTATGAGGCATTGAAGGTTTCAGATGTCTGAGATATGAGATTTTAAATGTGAAGTGATGGATCCATTTTGAGGCAGTCGGCCTGACTAGGATCTCACACGCTCAAGGAGAATGAGAAAGCAAGCTAAATATACAAACACAGGTTTAAGAATATAACAAATGTTCTTTTGGGGCCATCAGAGATATTGTTTTATATTTTGTACAGTATGTCCTTTTCAGCGCTTTGATGCCTTTACCTAAGTGAAAAACACATTAACAAACGAAAAGCACTGCAGCAACACATAACACATCAACATTATCTCTTAACAGAAAGGGAAGGTCCTTAAAACATCACATGCATTAGGCTCAGAGACTGTGGAAAGCTGGAGGATTTTTGAATAAGAGGAAATATGTGGCAAAATGAATCTAATGACCATTTTATTCACGTTTATTTTTATCAAGGGCATTCATACAATGTTATGCTAGATATGCTGTCAACTCAAACAGCATTAGAATGAACATGCAGTGCGAAAAGGATGCTTGGTTATTAATATACTCACTCAGCTATTTATTAGATACTTTTCAGGAGACTAATTAGATAATAAATGGTGGAAGTGCCATTCTTTTTTCTCGTTATAGTCATATGCCATGTATAATCAAGTAAGCATGTGATGTTAAGTAAGGGCCAGCTCTTTCCAATTTGAGTTAAAGTTGATGTGTTTTTGAATTTGCTTTTCTGATTTTTGCTTTTGTCAAGCTGCTGGAATTGATGTGGTGTTTATGATTTGTTAGTCTGTTTTGTGCATACAGACCACCATATTTATTGGATATTTTGGAGCCCACAGACTCCAGAAGCTATTTTTAATTTTTATTTGCTCTGAGTGCTTTAAATCCAACTTAATGAAATCCCTTTTGGAAAATAATCATTACAGTATAATCATGCACACAAACACACACACACACACACACACACACACACACACACACACACACACACACACACACACACACACACACACACACAAACACACAGTCTTGTTCCAGACTGAATATATTCAGCTGTTTGATTTGCCTGCATGCACAGTTATACGTCCTAGCTGTTATTTGATGAAATGTTCTATGCTTGTCATGAAAGCATTAGATGACAGCAAACCCTGCTGGCTAGACAAATTTCTATGTGCACTTTAATTATCGCCAACTTGGCCACATGATAAGACTGTAAAAGTTGAAAGCAATGCAATTTTCCAAGACTTGTCAGATCTTTCTCATCTTGTTCTTCTATAAACAGTCAGGGCAGAGTATAAGTAACTCCAGGATACATAGCAAAGATATAGCATCAGTCTCCTTTGCGTCCAGTTTCAGCCCACCTAGAACAGCATACCATAATACCATACCATACCATAAATACATTGTATAAAATGTATTTATTTCAGATTCTTCTCGATACTTTTCATATGTCGTCATTTACGATTAAGTTTCTGTAATGATTCAATGTGCATCACAGATTCTCAAGAACAGATTAATTCCTGACTCATTAGTAAAGATGGAGCTACTTTATTACTCATAAATCAGCCCAACCACACTTACAAACATTCTTTTCTTCTTTATTGGGAGGAAGTAAATGAGTCTAATTGCTGACCAGACTGCTTTTGGAAATATAATTATGGGGTCATTTATAAGCTTTTAAAGGAGCTGCATTTAAAAATAAAGAAATAAAGAAATAAATAAATAAAGGAAAAAACACTAATGGTCTCTGCAAAAGTAGTGCTGCTCCGATGAGGGTTTAAAGTAGGCTGTTTGCTCCATAATGTCCATATTTCATTGAAAGTATTCACAGAGATAGAGGGGAAGGAGAAAAGAGCCACTCATTGCACATGTGACAATAGCTCCTCCATTTCCTTCAGCAAGATGGTATGCTTTTACAGTAGTCTCAAAATACTTAAAGTCTCATAAAGAAAATGCATGAAGCAGGGTATTTGTTTACCAAAAATTCCGTAGTGGTGCAATAATTGGGTTCCATTATTGCACATATGAATAAGCATTTCATCTAGGTTACTCAAATACTGCTAGAAGGTTTCTTCACTTTGTTTTTGCACCAGTTAGGATTCGCATGTGCTAGAAAAAGAAAGTAAGAAGAAGAAGAGTAGTGGGATGACTGAGGCTCCTGAAACTTCAAATCAATTGAGAGCAATTAGTGGTTTGAGATTATGCTAGGGAAGAAAAAAAAATCCTCTAGCACTTCGTTTATTGTATATTGATCTTATGATTACTCACACAAAAAGGATCGTGCAGGTCTTTATTAGAAGGTGAAGAATGTCTGTTGAATAATTAATATCATAGTCTGGCCACATAAACTTTCTTACCCTGCCTCCTATAACTATGTTGAAGTATATCTGCTCAAACTGGCCAGCCTTATTCGCACCCTGAAATGACTGCAATAGCTGTGGAGTAGTGTACACGGCTTGATTTTACACTGTATAGGCATTTCCTCTTAAAGCCAGCCTTTAGTAATTAAATTGTCGTCACCTCGAAGCGTGAGTCTGACTGCCTCTTAAACTGATCGTGATGGATGTCGCATGCTGGAAATTTTCATAAAACTGCAGAGAAGTGAGTGGACACTTTTAATCGCTCAGCCTTTCAGCGCTATTTACACACCGCCCACATGCCATGAAGAGCTGCAGGGTTGAAAAATGACAGGAGTATGTGGCCTGATAGTCCTGGGGGCATCCACCATTAGCTTCTGACTTTGATAAGTGCCCTGGTCCGATGGTCCTGCAGACAATGTGACCACCATACGCTACTTGAATGATGCATCCGTTTTAGAGCTGAGACACCATGGTGGTTAACCACAGGACAGAACAGGTCACCCCCACCCCCACCTCACATGTCCGTTCTGTGACTAAGGTCAGAGAGTTGGAGTTGTACAAATTAGGGTGGTGAGGTGTGAAATGTTTTTCAGACAGTGTATCCTACCAATGATACCTAACAGCTGAACCCAACCAACTTATCCTTGCTCTCACACCCTTTTTTGCCATAGAGTGAAACAGATTAGTTTTGTAGAGTCCCAGCAGAGAGAAAGAGAAAGATTTAGCAGAACATAAGGAGGGTTGTTAAGAACTAGCCTCTCCTTCCAGCAGAAGTTACTCATAGCCAGCATCCAGCCTTCGCTAACCTCATCCCACTCTCTATGTTGCAAATTAGTTTCATCTGGGTAAAGATCTTCTGTCAAGTTATATAAGTGTAGAGACTGTCATCAGTCAGGCCCAGAGGACACAATTTACACATTAATATTTGCCTCTGAAATGAAATGTTATGGTTTTGCTTTAATGAAATCACTGAAGTAGTCTGGAAGCAGACATGTTTTATAGCAGAATCAAGTATTTCTTGCTGACAAATTTTGTCAACAGTGAGAACTGTAAAAATGAAGAAAAGAAAAAAAAAACAGTGCATATGTTCATAAACCTAGCCACAATCCAAAAAGGCTTATACTGCGTAGTCAGAACAGGAGAATGAAAGGTGTTTTGAAGTGGTAATGAAGCAGACTGAGAACTGGACTGTGAGAGAGATGAGTAGCTGTGCATGAGGAGAAAAAAGACAGCTTCCTGCTGAGATCACCCACCCCGCACCAGCCATCACTTACTCCTGGGAGTTAGTTACTCCTGAGAGACAGGTGGTGCAATCAAGCCTGCTGCTACAGGGCAGACAGGGGGTGAAACCAAAAGCAGATATTTTTGTGTGCATACCAGAAACATCTAGTCTGGGTTAAATATTAACGTTTTCATTTGTTTCATTTGTATCGACTCTTTTTCAAACCCAAGGCTGAATTAACAAATACAGATTACTACCTGTGTCATAGAGCAGAGGGCTGCAATGTGTGTTGATAAGACCACTTATTTAAGCAGAGGTTCAGTGGAGGTGAGAGAAAAGCAAGATGATTTGCATTTCAATCATAATCGAATGATGAACTACTTATAATGAATTTACATTGGAGGGATGGATTAATGCAGCGGTGTCCAATCTTATCCACAAAGGGCCGGTGTGGGTGCAGGTTTTCATTCCAACCAAGCAGAAGCCACACCTGATTCCACCTGTTTAATCAGCTGTTCTTGGCTTTTAGTAGACTCTGGTGTGGCTTCTGCTTGGTTGGAATTAAAATCTGCACCCACACCGACCCTTTCCGGATAAGACTGTACATTGCTGGATTGCTGGATGGATGGATGAAACACGTGATTAGGAGCTGTAGTGGTGAACGTATTGAGCAACTTATCGGTTAAGGTTTGGGTAAATAGGTGACCGATCAGAAGGATGTGAGTTCAGACTCCAGTACCTCTGTGCTGCCACTCTCTTTTTTTTTTAACCTCAACTCATTAAACTTAACCTCAACTGCTCAATTGTATCATGTCTTACTTGTGAATTGCTTTTAATGAAAGCACCAGCTAAATGTAATCTAAAGTGAATCTGAGTGAATGTATTTTGGTCCATGGAGGATGAAATTGTTTTAGATGATATTCACCTCTGTTACTATTCTTTTCTCTGTCACTGAATCAAATGTATACTGAGACAACTATATCAGTCATGCAAATAGTCAAAAATAAATAGTATATAATTTGTTAGGAAAAGGTTAGGATGGTTCGTTACAATCTCTGTCCAAAACCACTTCAGATCAGCATTTTTAAGAGTGACATAATTCAACCCACTCCACTTACTAACCTTTTGGTAGCATGTTGATGATACCACACTGATACCACCTATATCTATCTGTCCACTCTGCCTTTTGTTTTTGAGTCTATTTATCTTAACTTGTCTGCTTATGTGTTTCTGTGTGTGCAGTCTGTACTCGGTGTGCAGTGCGAGGTCCAGAGACAACTCAAGTCCTTTGTCAAGTTAGAGCGTTTCGACCAGATCTACAGAGCAAGTGGTGCTGGTTGCCCACAATCCCCTTTCAGCACAGTCTTTGCTTCAGGGCCTTCAATCTTTGGCAAGGGTGTAAAGCTAGCCATCCGAGAGGGTCAAGTGAGCGCCGACATCATCAGCCTGGCCAGTGAGGATGGCAGGCGGCTAGCTGCTGTTCTGGACCAGGCTGTCTACCTTCAAGATCTTCACTTTACGATCGATGGCATGGACATGCACTATTTTGTGAAAGCCTCTTCAGCAGAGGGTGATTTGGCACTGCTGGGTATGACAGTGGGACGGCGAATGTTAGAGACAGGAACTAATGTGACAGTGCAGCAGGTGAACACCGTACTGGGTGGCCGAGCTCGGCGTATTACCGACGTACAACTGCAGCATGGTGCACTGAGCTTGAATGTTCGTTATGGCAGCAGTCTGGAAGAAGAAAAGGCTCGGGTGCTCGAGATGACTCGCCAGAGAGTTGTGGCGGCCGCCTGGCACCGTGAGAGGCACCGACTGCGCCAGGGAGAAGACGGTTCACGTGCCTGGACGGACACTGAGCGGCAGCAGCTTTTCAGCTCGGGACGTGTGCAAGGCTATGATGGCTACTACATGGTGCCTGTGGACCAGTTCCCCGAGCTCGCTGACAGCATCAGCAACATTCACTTTCTGCGCCAGAGCGAGATGGGCCGCAGGTGACATGAACACAATGGAAGCCCCATTCAGGCTCAGCGTCCAGGACTTCTTGCCAAAGACATGTTGCTCGTGTGACCACTTTGTTAAATCTACTTTTTTAAATCTAATTTTGTTTTGTTTCTTTTGTTTGTTTGTTTGTTTGTTTTTAGACTGCCTTACTCAAGGTTGGGCTGCAGGCAGTTGCACCGCATTGACATTCGAGTGCTTTTCTTTCCTTTTTTTTTTTTTTGGAATTGCATAAAAGTTTTTGGCTGCCAAATGACGCTGCTAGAAGAATGACATATGGCAACATTGGTTATTTAGTTCTGAGTCCTTTCTACAGATCAGCTTAAAGGGAGATGGAAGATGGCTGGTAATGAATTTTGATCATTGGCAAGTGAGCAGATTGGCATTCAGCTTCACTCCACCCTGCCTTTTTTCACCCCATAGCCAAGGAGAGCCTTTTTTTAAATCACTTCTTTTTATACTTGAAAGCCTGCCACACTTAAACAAGGACTTCAGTGTCTGTTGTTCAGGCTCCTGATCCCACTTCCCTTACCTACACTGACTCTTGAATTGGTGTCCAGTGCCATTTCAAGACTGTTTGACTGCCTAGTGTTTCTTAAATATTTGAATCTGACCAACGGCTTAAAAAAATAAAGGGAAATCATTGAGGGCATGCTCACCTTCTGAACTCACAATGTGAAACTTTTTAATGAATGAGATTTATCCAAAAAAAAGAAGGGGGAAAACTCACAAAACAGAAAATAGTTCCCAGTGGTCTCTAAAGATGGTTTTAAAAATGTATATCAATGATGTTGAAAAATATATAAAAGTTCTGTATGAAAATGAATATTTTACTAAAAATACTGTATGAAAAATGAACAGTATATCTAATGTGATTACATTACCAAAATGTGAACTGGTGTCCCTTTTAATTGAAAATTGTTGTACTTGAACAATGCCTAGTGTTCCAACACATGGAATATATGTGTGTAAATATATATA
Organism: Tachysurus fulvidraco; assembly: GCF_022655615.1. NCBI lineage: Eukaryota > Metazoa > Chordata > Actinopteri > Siluriformes > Bagridae > Tachysurus > Tachysurus fulvidraco. The sequence goes on along the minus strand of NC_062528.1, from coordinate 13,389,607 downwards.
TCTTATGTTTGGGAATGTCAATCCATTAAATTAATTTGTTTGGTTTTTATTGTTGAAGCAAATAAGATTCTAACATGCTTAAGCATTCCTTTAAGGAAAACAGTATTTATTTCGGTAATGTGCTTTTTTTAAAACCAACAATGCTCATGTGCGCCCTGTCGATGCAAGAGATATGATTGCATATATATAATATAATATATATATATATATATATATATATATATATATATATATATATATATATATATATATATATATATATATATAGCACTCATGACTCTGGTATACATCACATTACTAGAACATACCCTCAGACGTTCCTCAGGCTTTCCCTTCCTTGAATGTGTTGAGCTGTGGAGTGCTAGCACTGGACACTGGGCTGAGGACAAAGATAAACCCCGGTGGGACTTCTGAAGGTCAGAGTCTTAAGTGCCCTGGATATGAAAGTCAAGACTCCACAGTGTCCCACAGCTGCCTGAGATGCATTACAGCCGACAGGCGTGTAGTTCCTGTCTACAAGCAGAGGGGTTGAAATGCATGCCAATCTGGCAACCCGTCATGTGGATATAACTAATTGCTTTTTGTGTGTCCTTTAGCTTGACTACCTACTGAACTTCAAACAACATCCAGTGTAGCCTCTCTCTCTGGTTTAAAAAAAAAAAAAACGTGTCTAAGATGGAACAAAATGGTGTTAATGTGTTGGACATGGTGTCATGGTGTCACGCACACCTCTCGTGTAAGCGTACAGTAGCTGAATCTTTTACTACAGTTTGTGTGATTGGGGACGGGGTGTGGAGATGATGAGTATATCAGTGATTGCGAGCTGTATAATACTGTCAAGCATATTTTTTTATTTGGATGTCAGTTGGATGTTGGATACAGCCATAATTCTTTGCTGTATTAAAAAAAAGTTTGAATGAAGAAAATATGCATTGTGGTGACTTCACTCAGAAATGCATCATGAGGCTGTAATTACTTTTTAAAGTTTTGGACTAATTAAATTTTTTTTGTTTTGTTTTTTTGTTTGTTTGGTTTTTTTTTGTTTGTTTGTTCTCAACACTGTGTTTCTAACGCTTCTCTTTGGATCTGTAAATAAGAGGACGAGAAATGAGCTGTAAATAAAATGCCAATGTAGATACCTTTTAGAGCTACAGCAGTGAATCTGTGTAGTCTTTAGGTAAAGAGGGGAAAAAATAAAGAATATTTTGTGTTTACATTTATTTAAAGTGACTATTTTGTCATGTCTCGTACTTACGGAGTACGAAAGGAAAACAGCCAGAATGATTAAAAATTAGGTTTTGACCCAAATATTTTTGATAATTTACTTGATGAAAACATATATAGCTATAAGTATACTGTAGATTGTTTTGTAGTAATGTATTGTCACGGTTAATTGATCCAGTTAAAATTTGAACTGGTAGAGCTACATGCAAAAACATTAGATCTTTTTTTATGAGCATCCATACGACATATACCTGATAGAAGACGAAACGTGTACAAATTCTAAATTAGGTTGGACCAGAAATATTTCTCCGTATATATCTTCAGTAAGAATTTACAATTTGACTTGATGTGACACATACAAAAGAAATCTATTTAATTGAATGTTTTTTATATACTATAAGGGAAAATAACCTCCATTATATATAAGGTAGCTGATTCCATTTTCAGTGTTATCTCCACGTGAACTATTATATCTCATGAAATCCTCAGCAGCTGCTTCAGCCTGCAACCTCAAAAAAAAAAAAAAAAAAAAAATAGGGTGTTTATTTTTATCTTCCTAAATTAGTTTGGTCAGACTAGCTCTCATTTTCTTAAAAAAAAAAAACAATAAATAAATAAATAAAACAGCAGTGTGCATACCAATTGTAATATAATATACCAAGCCAGATATAATAAAGATCATTTTAAATTCACAGACATTAAAGTATAAGAGTGTACAGTACTTGTGTGATGGTAGCTACTGATCATCAACACTACCGAATATGTCCTAGTCTACACACCTGCAAAGGATAAGCTCCAAAGTGTGTATGTACAGTAAATGTAAGTGAATGTATGCACGTGTGTGTGTGTGTGTGTGTGTGTGTGTGTGTGTGTGTGTGTGTGTGTGTGTGTGTGTGTGTGTGTGTGTGTGTGTGTGTGTGTGTGTACACTCCCACAGTCAAAGGCAAGTGTCTACCTCCTGTTGCACTAATGCAGCTAATAGCGGGCAGGTGTTCAAAGTGACCTGTTTCTATTCTGCCTCATTTTAAAGCCAACTCCAAAAAAATTACAAACAACACGTGTATGGAGATTGTTAACCTAGCATATTGCATTTAATGTTTCCTTTTTTTATGTGCAAATGAATAATTGCAAACTAATTCCTGAAATAAAATAGGTACTGCACCAGAGTTAGATTAAATTTCAATTTTGGTCATTCAGAAAACATTGGCCAATTGGCAGTAAAACTATCATTGCAATTAAGGCACAAAAGATAACATATATAAACTTATAAGCTATACATTTTCTCGAAATATCTTTATTATATATTAGGTCATAAAAATATCTTAACAATAAGTAATTCAATGATGCACAACCAGCGCAAGTACTTAATTAAATTACTGCTATTTTTTATTCCATATGTATTTGCTGTAGATTAATCTATTAATGCATCTGAACATCACTTCTACATTTTATAACCATAGCTCACCAACGTTCTACCTGCAAGACACTGATTTATTGAACAATTTAACAGATGAGTGACCAGTCATTTATAATTAATATTTACACAGGTGAGTGACAAACAACATGATAGAGCAACATAACGTAGGTTAGTAATGCTTCAGGCCAATGTGAACCATAAAATAACCTCAATGCACATCGACACAGATTCTGCAAGTGTCTGGAGGTGATCCTTCAAGTGATGGTTTGATGGTGTGGCCAACCAAGTAGGTTCACCTGGGTTGAGATCTGGTGATAGTGAAGGCCACAGCATTTAATTTAGATCATTTTTACACTCATCCTGGAAAAGGATGGAAAGACCTGGAAGAAACCACTCATTGAAGGAGTTAATCGTTTGGAAAGATGAATCGATCTGCTGTGACTCTTCCTTCTAAGAGAACAAACGAACCCAAACCATGAAAAATAAATAAATAAATAAATAAATAAATAAATAAATACTTAATAGCAGAGCCACTGTTAAATATGATTAAATAACAACATTTAAATATAGTTTGTCTTTATTGTTTGTCTTCAGCATCACTGTATCAGAAGAAAAGGCAGCTCAGAATTGAAATAAAAAAACCCTGAAATGTCGGACTGTGTGTCAGCTGTCATGATAAAGTTACACAAAGAACATATTAGTAACACATTATGTACCCATTTTCCAGATAAAACCACAGGGCATGCTGATAGGTTCACCTGCAAAAGCGAGAGAGACAGCCAACATCTCCAAATAAACTGCAGCAAGTTCTCCATGTTCTCCATTATACAGGAAAAACAGAGCAATTTTCTTATAAAAACTGCATGACAGTGTACTGTACCTGAGGGAAGGATGGTCATGCCCTTCTAGAGCTCTCTAAACTCTAAAGACTATTGAAAGTTGAAATCACAGGAGCTCAGCAGTTTAAAAACTACTCAAACCAGCCCATCTGGCACCATCCAAGCGATGATCATCGTCACAGAGGTCACACTTTGTCTTGATTCTGATGTTTTATGTGAACATTAACTGAGGCTCTTGACCTGTATCTGCATGATTTTGCATTGCACTGCTGTCACATTGGCTTATCAGATAACTGCATACTAATTTAATACAAAAAAATAAGCCCAGGTTGATGATGAGTGCATATAAGGAATAGTAATATAAAAATAAACAATAGTGAACTAATCGTGAGATTTTGTATTAATGAGAATTCATACCATTTACATACGTCTTCAGTGCCCATGCTCAGTAATAATGACAAACATTTCAATTGAACCTGCTACACAAAAGGAAGTATAACCCAGACTCCTCCTGAGGTTATGTAGAACCTTCAGGTCTTTTAGTCTTCTGACAAGCTTCTGAGTATTTAAAGTTACATGCTGGAAACACTGACAAAAGTGAATGCTGTTAAAATCAGCAAGCACCGTGCCCCTGCTGAGTCTAATGTTTTATACAGTCATTCATTCACATGGGGTGCTGGCAATGTTTTCTAAGTCCATAAACATAGAAATGACTCATAATCAGACACCTGGTCTGTCCTCCCAGTCTCGCACTGACATTTGGAGGCTGTGAATTCACAATGAATCAATACAAAACCAGTGTGAACAACAGCTTGTGTTCAGACAATAGCGATGATGCTCTGATGGGACTCGTAAATGTGTCTTTGTTTTCCAAAACATTACTTTGTGCATGATGTGTGGCCACATTTGCTATGACAAGCCAGATTCCTCAATTCTTAAACTCATTCAGTTCTAAATGCATAAGCATAAGAAAGGAAATGTACAAGACAGGACATAAAAATGCATATTATGTTTTTTTTTTGTCAGAACCATCCACCAAATGCATGAGAGGTAGAGAGAGAGCGAGAGAGAGCGAGAGAGAGAGAGAGAGAGAGAGAGAGAGAGAGAGAGAGAGAGAGAGAGAGAGAGAGAGAGAGAGAGAGAGAGAGAGAGAGAGAGAGAGAGGGAATTTCACTATACAAAGACTCAATGTGCAACATAAACACATACTGTACATGCTAGGCACATTTTGCTAGGCTTGGTTCTGATGGTAAATGAATTTTTAAAAAATCTGTATGATGCTTCTGCTTCTACCATGTAATACTTATTAAACACTCAATAATATTTCTGTGTTGAAGCTGTTATTTAACCTGCTTGCATACCCCCCCCCTGTTCCCAGAATTCTTGTAGATATAAATTTTATTCAGTGAAGCTTTAGAAGCACCTGTACTGTGTTGTTTACTCTCCTGCTGGCTATTCATCACAAATCAACAACCGAATGCTGGCAGAAAGTGGCGGATAAGGCTTTTTTAAAATTCAGATGCTCTTGAAGGCGAGAATGCTAATTTCCGTGAGATTGAGGTGATCTCAGTAGACGCACTGTCGTAGGGAGGGTCTCAGCTGTGTTGCAATGCCTGACTCCATTTTTTTTGACAGATGCAAACAATAGTAGAGCCCAGAGAAATGTCAACATGGCGATTAGTGGGAAGTGCAGACACAGTCCGACATTCACCAGTCAGACTTCCGTTATACATTCATTCTTATTGACAGCACAGCTAACGCTTTTATTACAGAAACTACCCCCAGGGGGATATCCGATCCCAAAAGGTTTGACACAGTGAGGAAGACAGGACAATACCTATGCTGCCACCCATATGTGACACATTTATACCCATACCACTGGCAGGGGTAAAAATAGATCAGCTCATACAAGAGTAATATTTTTATGTAAGCTTTAACTCCCAATGTCCTTGTAAGCCTGTTTCTCTATAGGACACAAATACACAAATGAACTCCAAACCTTACTGTGATTAAATCCAAATATATCCAAAGAGATTTCAGTCCAAACCTTCTTTCAAGAATGAGAACATGCATGATCATGTTGATACCAGCAGTGAAAAATACTTCAGTACTTCATAGTTCTACTTCATTATTGTACTTAAGTACAATTTTAATAGATTTGATAGATTTTATTTTTCATTTTGACCTTCAAAATACTCTTTAATTTAATTTCAATTGCAAGGTTTTTTTTCTGAGGCAGCAGGGCCAGAATCAAGTGCAGGTACTCAAAAAGGTTATTAAAAAGCTTGCAGTAAAACCAATATATTGAGCACAAGTCTGGAACAGGAAACAGGCAATGATCAGGAAACAACATTAACAAGACAAGAAAAGAATCAACCAGGTAAAAACAGAACATGGATCAAAACCAGAATAGCATATAGTTTGTAATGAGGTAACACTTAGAAGTCCTTAAGTGATTAGTGGTTTAGTGGTTAAGGCATTAGACTGCTGATTAGAAGTCTGTGAGTTCAAATCCTAGGTCCAACAAGCTGCAAGGCCCCTGAGCAAGGCCCTTAACCCTCAATTGCTCAGTTGTATAAAATGGAAGTTGCTCTGGATAAACCAGCACTGCTCGACTGGTTCCACCATCTCTCAGGGTAAGAGGCAAGTATACTACAAGACTCTTCTCTGTTCTGGCACCAAGGTGGTGGAATGAACTTCCCCTAGAGGTCCGGACAGCTGAGTCACTGGCTATTTTCAAGCGGCGGTTGAAGACCTACTTATTCAGGAAACACTTCAACTAGCACTTCTTTCCTTATCTTTTGCATTTAAAAAAAAACCAAAAAAAAAAAACCAACAAAAAAAACTGAGACTTTTTCATTGTAACTTTGAACAAATGTTTTAAACTCATGGTATCTTAAGTATGTAACCTAGTGAACCAGCATCAATGTATTCAGTGTTAGAGATTTAAGCACTTATGTACAGTACGTCGCTCTGGATAAGGGCGTCTGCCAAATGCTGTAAATGTAAATGTTAATGTAAATGGATAAAGTGTCTGCCAAATGATTGAACAGCAGTGCATGTGATCAGCATGATGGTGTCTGTGAACATGACAGAGTTTGTGGTTGTATTGTGTCAGGCTGTAGGCTGTATTGTGTTATGGTAGATGTAGTGTTAAGCTAATTCTGGTGTTAAGGAGACATTCTATTTGGCTCTTGCACAACTTTTATGCCAGTCTTTGTAATGCCCCTAGAAAAATTGCTTTTTTTAGTAGCCATTCAGATTAATCGAATTTACCTAATTGTCAGTTGAAATGAAACACAACTGTGTTAATGGGCTTTTCACAGAAACAAAAGTATATACATAGATATAGAGTAGAACAATTTCCTTACAGCCTGCTGTTTACCACAGAAACACCAGCGTTATTTTTACCCTCTCAATGGAAACTTTTCTTCTCTTTATCAGCTTCATCAACTTCCAGAATTGTCCAGAATTGCTGAAGAACAGTAACAAAAGGATATGTTCTATTAATATTATATTAAATAAAAATACATAAGTACTATCAGGCTAAAACCCTGCTAGTGTGAAGTTGCTACTGCTTATTAATATTTTAAGAATTTTTTTATTAGTTTCCATCTAAGTGCTTAGTGGAGAGTGTGACTCAGCAGTATGAACAGCCAGGGAAAGTTCATTCCACCACCTGTGTGAAAGGACAGAGAAGAGGTGATGCATGTTTTTGTTGTACATTCAAGGACAGTGAATGCAAGACATTTAGAGACAATATGGTGCAGAACAACATCTGATAAGTGACTTCAGGTAGGTGGAGGACACTATCTCCATTGTCTCGTAAAGTTTACAAGAAAACTATAAACTTTACAGAAAACATTACAAGAACGCTTAATGTAAGTGATAATGTTCCATAGCAAAACTACCGTAATCGTAATTTAATAAAATATCTGTTGCACATATTAAATAATATGACCTTGTCTTTTTATTCTGTTTCTTTACAGAATAAAATGCATGCACATATAAGCTCATTAAAATTACTATGGTATGACAATAAATCAGGCAGTGAAGTTGGAGTGAAATGAAAAATAAAGCTCAGTAATAGTTACCTGAGAATAAATTGACAGTAACATTACAATATCATATACACACAATAGCATGTTGTATCATTACTGATTGTTAGGTTTTGTCTTGACATTTTGGTCTGCACAGTAACTAACCCAGTGAATGGTAGATTAGTAGAATTGCAGATTAAGAACTGGATTTACTATGCATATGAATGAACGAACGAACAAATGTACGAATGAACGAACAAATCATCTACTGAGATCCTCTACTCAAACTGCATATCTGTCAGCAATACCCAAATTAATCTACTTATATAATTCTTCAACCCAGCAAAAGTTATTTTCCTTTTCAGAAAAACATCCAGCATGAAGAATGCACCTCTATTCTAACATACCTAATGGAACAATCCCCAAGTCCTTCCCATCACCAGAGTTTATATACAATTTTCTGAATTCCCATTTTCTTTCTTTGTGCTGTAATTTAACATTCGGTTGCTCTACATTGTGCTGAGCCAAACAATTCTGTGTAAACATATTTACTGTCTCTCTAGCTGATTCATGCAGGTACTCTACCCAGCTCAGCTCTTTAGTCTTCTATGTCATGCAGACCCAACCACTCAGTTGCCATAGTACCAACTTCCACTGCAGTTCCCATTGCACCAAGATGCTGTGCTTCAGGAAAAAAGTCTCTTTGTTGCAACTCTCTGTTCTTTAATGGTAGCTTTTCCTCTCTGCCTGTATAACTAGTTGCTGCAACACACCCGTTCCTGGACTCAAGCCACACGTTAATGATCAAAGATTCAATGAGGTAATTTACAGTGCTGCTAGTGTGCAACACAATGTACCAGGTGGTAAATTCATCAATAAGCTTTGCACCTGCACTCTACACAATCAAGGTACATTGGACTTTCTAAATAATAAACACAATTCATGTGTGTTTTTTTTTCTTAGAATAACCCACTGACCAGTATTACCTAACCTTCTGTGTCTCACATTATATACAACATTGACAAAACTGACATGTTTTATAGTTCAACAAATATATTCATATATATCAAAGGTCTATAAGGGATAACAATTTCTGTTTCGGACATGAAACACTATATGATATATTTTCTGTTTATATTTAACTCTTAAATCAAGAAAATGTAACTTTATAATTAACTGATTAAGTTTATTAATAGAAAAGTAAAAAAGTGGACATCACTCTGAATGCTTATTTCATCATACGATTTAACAGGTGATTTAAAAATCCTAGACTAACTCCAAGGTCCCTGGTTAAGCTCTAGAGCTTGAGGTACTGTTTATGTGAAGGTTTGCATGTTTTTCCAATTCTTCCATCTTTTTGGGTTTTTGTGAATTGTGGATGTGGAACATTCTAGATTAGCTTTGCTCATTTACTCTGCACTCTTTACAGTTCACTGCTAAGCCATCAGAGGGCACCCTCCTAGGTATATTTGTGCTTCTTTGTTTGTCCTACTCATTTCCTGTGTCTGGGCTCATCTTTTTCTGTAGTTTCTTATTTTTCCCTTTAGTTACTTACTTAGACCTCAGTTAGGTTAGCTTTCTTGGTAAACCATTGATTAAAAAAGCACTTGCATCCATCTCCAACATATTACACCCCAAGTCATGAATGAATTTGTGAATGCCACCTTTTCACTCCTTTCCTCCTTCTATAACCAAGATCATCTTCATGTATATTTTCTGTTTGTAATTTATGCATGTTATTGCAAGGCACACAGTGTTCAATTGATATAGAAGCCAAAGTCTTAAACATTATAAATATTCCACATGTAATGTATCTTAAACACTATAAAGAAGCAGAACTTATTTTCACAATTAAAAATTGTGGTATTTCAGTGCTATAAAATAAACTTACCATAAAATATACTTACCATAATGTGCTTTGATCCTTGTTTGCTAGCGTTCTTATAAAGGTTATCTTGGTATTCAAAGAGTTTGTTTATCCATGGCAATTTTTTTATTTGGATCAGATAAATATAAAGTCTGTGTTATTTTATGAAATTGGTAGCATGTTTTTATAACCTATGTTATATAAGGTTAAATAACATCGACTTTTTGTATAATTTAAAAAGCATTTAGGTCAACCTATCCAAATAAAGGTGTACCTTGCTGTCTTTAGAATAGAAGTTGCACTGTGTGTATGATTGTACTCCTTGGCTTGTTTTGCCAGTTTGTCATTTTAGATCTGACTATAATTTCTGAGCCATGGCGATAGTGTAAATACCTTAATGATGCTATTCAGTGTTTGGGTCAATAGTGAGAATGCAGCATATATTTAGCTCATTTGTTGTTATGAAAGCCATTTCTCACCTTCAGTTGAATGCCATGGCTCAAGTCAGCAATCTAATTGTGCTACAGCTGGCTTAATAACATAAATACAGCAAACAGAACTGATGCCAGTAAAACAAAGCATTTGTTATAAATTGAAAATCTTCTTAGTGAATGGATTGGCATGAATGGATAAATGAATTGCTTGGTATGTATAAAGACGACCGTGAATGCACATGAATTATTTGAACTGAGCAACAGAATTTTCCAGACTAGAAATATACTTATACAAGAAATATACCAGGCCCAAAAACACCAGTGTGTCTCCATGCATGACACATTGCAGTGGAAGGTCCTAGGGGTCTTTGAGCAACTACTAAAAGGTCAAATTTGTCCAGTTATGTCAGGAATAAACACAAAACCCATGCATTTCATAAACACAGCCTACTTAGCAGCTGGCATAGTGCTTTTTCATAAAAGAAATCTCTTCTGTAGGAAATAATATTGCCATTCATTATTTTTTGGACAAAATTGTTCCTTACAATTTTCATAAATTTCCCCATGGTTTAAGATCAAAAAAGAACATTATATCATATATTATAGCAACTTTGGGCAATATAGCAATGTTTTCATTTATAAAATCAGCATTTGTAATATTCAGTTCAGAAGTCACTATCAAGTCTTGTTAATTTGAGAGTTTATGTCAGGAAATGCCTGAAATTGCTTGAAATTGTAGAACCAGGAGGAAAACAAAATGGACACATGAAACACAGACTGTATCAGAGCTCAGGGTCAAACATGTACTGTTCCAAATCATCTGGTTTAGTAACAAATTTAATATTTGAGCTCTGCATCAAAACTATTTTGTAAACATGAAACCATTCATTTTCAAATAACAGCATTGTCCTGATCATGGTTCCTCAGTCCATCCAAAGAAGACTGGGTGTGAGGCAGGATACACACTAGTTGATGTACTGTAAGTCCATCGCATTACACCATCACACACATATTCACACTGAGCTGTCACTTTTAAAGTAGCCATTCCATCCTCTGGCAAGGATGGAATGGCAAGAAATGCATTAAAACACATTCAGTACATTTTGTGAATAGCCAAATGGTGTTGATTAATTTTATATCTAAAATATTTTTTAATAATAAAAAAAAAATTTTTTTTTAATGTTTTTTTTATACCTTCTATAATGTAATGTATGAATGGTTAAACCTATGATGTATTGTTCATTAATAAATGAAAATTTGTAATGGTTGACAAATGCTTGTTAGAAGAGGAACAAGATAACTTGCTGTAAAAGGAAAACAATACAGTACCTGTATTGCATCAGGCTGCATCACACCCTGAAACTGTTTATTTTCCTAAACCGGCATTTTCTTTATTACTTACTTGTCATATGTACTGTACCAAGTTAGATGAAGAAGAGTTGAACTGAGGTGAACCATGCTGAATCATGAAGACTGAATCATTTTCCTCTCTAGCTAGATGTCCCTGACTGAATTCCTCTTGTGCAGATTATGCTTTGTTTGTTTGATCCACTGCTAATACTCGGATATAAAGACGCCTGTTTTGAATCGGCCTAAGAGGGAGTAGGGTCACAAAAATATGTAGGCTTGTATGTGGGTTAGATCTTAGGAAAGACTGACTGTTATTTGAGTGTATATAGTTCTGGTATGTACACTGATTATTACACAAGCCAGAGAATTTGTTGAACGAAACAGTAATTATACCTCAATCCACATGAAAACAGGCTTTCCAAACAAAGACACTCACAAACAAGGGTCATTATAATCACAGCTATGTTTGTGAATAGATTATTTAATTTAGATAATAATAATGATAAGGGTGCTTTTGTAAAGCTTTTTCTGTTGTCGCACAGCAACAGTTGAAAACAAATATTCTGAATATATTTTATGCCACACAGGTCTTATAAAGCATCTCTGTCAAATTCCTATTCATAAAAAAACAATGGCTATATAACCATTGTTTCACATAATAGAAAAGACAGGAGGCGTGTGGAAAGCTGTTAACAAGTACCCGTTACAGTTTCATTATATTCAGGCTTTGCTTAACACATGTGTATAGAGTATAGTTCTTAAAATAAGCCCTTGTGGAGGTCCGAAGCACTGTAATTTATAGTAATGGTAATTAGTGAGTAGTGGGTCTTGTCTCCGTAAACAGAGGTAATTACTCATGTATTTGTGTGGAAATGTCTGCTGAGAGAGCAGCTGGTAAATATCTCTCTGAGATGAATTAGCCTCTGTGCAAAGTAAACTGAAGCCATTTGGATTTATCATGTATCCATCTACCGACATCACACACCTTGAAACTGTCAAAGTTTTCTAGAGCATTGTTACAGTGCTTACTATACCATCTATCTCCATCTTATCTACTTACTGCCTGTTTTCCGAAAGACTAAATCATGATGTGTTTCAATTATAATAAATTCTCCTCAGCTGTTTTTGGACTATCCATGCTTTTGTTTATCTAGAGGCTGCAGGCTGTCTCATTATCACCTTCACAGCCAAGCTTCTCACTGCCAAGGGACCAATCTCATGTATGTTAATCAAGGTTTAACTGGAAGGCTGCAGTAGTTTGTGGGCATACTGTTGGCACAATAGCTGTACTATGCCTAGGCGTGACCATGCTTGGAAAAATACACAGCTCATAAGTACTCAATTCTGTACTCGTATTCCACCTGTAGAAAAAGAAAGTGATTACTATGTTTTAATATTTGGGGATTTTCATCTATTTTCACACATCAGGGGCATTCATTTGTTTGAAAGTAGTCTTACACTGCCATTATAAAGTAATACAAATAATACAAACATTGTACAGCTACACCTTGTGGACATTCATTTATTGGGACATTTGTTTATCTTTACTATACACCTTAAGATCTTTCCTCACAGGGACCAGCCAAATGTCTCCATAAGGTCAAACTAATCCACACACACACACACACACACACACACACACACACACACACACACACACACACACACACACACACACACACACACACACACACACACACACACACAAGAATAAGTAACCCACCTACAACATTACAACACAGTTTTTATAACCATTGAAATTGTAGAACCGGGAAAAACTAGGTGTGAGGCTGTAAGGATGTAAGACCATCATTACACACACATTAAAACTGAGGCGTAATGTTATAGGAGCCACGCTATCCTCTGGCATTTTTGGACAGTGGTAGAAACCCAGAGAACCCAGAATTAAAAAAACATATGGACACAAAGAATGCATTAAAACACAAACAGTAACCCAAGCTCAGGAATGATAACATTTTACTTGTATTCTATGTACAGTGATAAAAACAAATCTGTTGAGTTTTCATGACAATTTATGTGCAATAACAGGCTACCATTACATAATTGTCCTACAGCTGTAATATTTGATTTCATTAGAATTTAATTCACATGCTAATGAGTGTTCTCTAATTAGCATATGTTTTAAGATACATGCTGCAATACTTGAAATCTGTCAATACTGGAATGTGCTCAGTGCTCCTTATAACTATTTTGGAGTGTAGTCATGACAATGAGTATTACAGTTTAAATGCCACTAATGATTTTAAAAAGGGAATGATGTGAAATCAGACAGAAATAAATTACAAGCGACAGCACGTGGATTTTTTTTTTTTTTAATTAAAAGCATCAAGCACTGAGCGAGATAATCGAATCTGACACATAACTGTAGCAACAATTATATAAAGTTAGCCTAACAAGGTGTGGGAAGACTGAAAATGTTAGCTAAAGTAGACGACTTGTTATTTTAGGAAGTACAATGTACAAAAGTACATTAGGAAATAGCCATGATACTGTATTATTAAGATAACCCTAATCACTGGATGTCAACATCAGAAAACAACACAGTGGCTTGTTTGTTATGGTCTAACAACTCACTACTCATAACTCAGATGTAATGATAAGCTCTTTTTTAATGATACTGTAAACTAAGTTATACGTATAAGTAAAATAAGTACATATCATGCTAGAGCTCATTTCTTTGTATCATGTGACACATCTTATGGGATATAAGCCTTTTGCCATGTGTCATACTACAATTAGCATGTAACATAAGCTGTGAAAAGAGTTATTACTGATATGCAAGTGAACACAGTTAGGGAAGTAGTAGCTCAGTGGTTAAATTGTTGGACTAATTGGACTCGGTTTGAATCCAAGGACAACCAAGCTGCCACTCCTGGACACTTGTTCAAAGCCCTTAACCATTAATTGCCCAGTTGTATAATAAATGGGATAATTGTAAGTCACTATGTTTGTCACAATGCTGTACATGATAATTCACTATGGTATATGACTGTGTGTGAGAGAGAGAGAGGGGGGGTGCTTTCTGTGATATTGGGAACCTTTTAGGATAAAGTAACAACATCTAAGAAGGAAGAAAGTGTAATCATTGGGCTGAAGTTCTGCTTTCTCTCATCGGAGAATTCAGTCTTCCACAAACAAAGGCTGGAATTGATATGTGGGATCTTAAGTACTGCTGCAAAGATATTGGCTGGCTCCTGAAGGATTTGTGTAGCTAAGCTCATGAATCTTTAAGCAATGACAATTCCATAAGATCAATAGTGAGAACAAATCCTGATACCTTTCCCCGGGTTCTTCGTCTTTCCTCATTGCCTGTGATTCAAATGTGAAATGTTTATTCCAGTCTCTCAGCAGATATCTTCTACACACCAATTATTTTAAGAGTGGGTGGACATAGCTGTCTTTTACTTGAAAGACTTTAAATCTACATTTTGACATTGTGGTTCTTAGACACCATAAGAAGATATTCAGTCAAATACAACATCATAATAACGACCAATAACACCATATTAGCAACAACAACAAAAAAATTATTTTATGGTGTTAGCCATCTGCTACCAGAGCGGGATAGCTTGTTGTTTAACTTGCTATTTGGTGCAAGTTTATAATAGAACTTGGATCTACAGTTAAAAAAAGAAATATATTTCCATCTATTCTTTAAATTGCTTATCCTACTGAGTCACAGGGAACCTGGAGCCTGTGACTCAGGAGGTGGTGTCAAGAGACTCAGGGGCACAAGGCATTGTACACCCTGGACAGGAAGCCAGTCTATCACAGAGCACAATTACACACACACACACACACACACACACACACACACACACACACACACACACACACACACACACACACACACACACACACACACACACACACACACTACAGACAACTTAGCGAAGCCAATGTGTATAGCATCTGTGGACTGAGAGAGGAAGCTCAAGTACCCTGAGGAAAACTCCAAGGCACAGGGAGACATGCAAACTCCACACACATTGCAGAGGCAGGAATTGAACCCACAACCCTAGAGGGTTGAGCCGAAAGTGCTAATCATCAAGACACCATGACTCCCTAAATGTAGTTTGAAATATAATTTAAAATTTTAACTTGGACTTTTAGCTAAACTAATACTTATACAACAGTTCATTCAAGTCTGCTAATTTGGATAAGCAATGTTCCAGGCGTGCTGATATTTATTAACACAGCACTGGGCCATTTCACCATTTATATCACTCCACTTGTAAATTCTAACCCTAACCCTAAATGTTACTATAATATACAGTGGTTAGTGACATGATCAGCATACATAACAGACTATACATTTTTTTATTCAATAAATATATGTTTTACTTTAAATATTAAATATTCATCAGATAAAGAAGGGAAGGCTGTTTCATCAGATTCATCTTTAACTGGAATGTACAGTACAAATCAATGTGCGCCCAACCAACGTTAAGCTAGCCAGCCAGCTTACGAGCTGTCCATGAGTCTATTGTGTGGCAGCATGTACACTCTCTCCATCTCTGGCTTCTCCAGGAACTGTTGTATGTATGAAAATCGCATTCATCTTGCAATAATGCTGTTGTAGTGAATATCAGCACAGATTTGATTACCTACGGCACTCATGCCTACAGACCAATTACAGCTGTGCTGATATTCACTACAACAGCACTCGTGCCTGTGCGATATTGCTTAATAAGCTATATCATTTAATAGTTTCTGTTGCTATCTTGTGATTACATAGTGCTTCATGTGTTTATTTTATGCTTTAACACACATATTGTTAGATTTTCATTCTCAAGGTACTATTGCAAGGTTGCAAGGTACTATTCTGTGCATGTGTGTTTGTGTGTGTGCGTGTGTGTGTGTGTGTGTGTGTGTGTGTGTGTGTGTGTGTGTGTGTGTGTGTGTGTGTGTGTGTGTGTGTGTGTGTGTGTGTGTGTGTGTGTGTGTGTGCGTGTGTGTGTGTGTGTGTGTGTGTGTGTGTGTGTGTGTGTGTGTGTGTGTGTGTGTGTGTGTGTGTGTGTGTGTGTATGTATGCATGAGCTTATTTCATTGAGAGCAGATTTACTAGTTGCTTAGAGCAGTGTTTACAATTAGCTCTCGACATTATAATGAGAAAATATCTTAAGTGATGTGCGTGTCATGTGTCATTCATTCATCATTGCATCATTGTATCATTCACTCATCATTGCATTCAGCATTGCATGGGAATGTACTTTACATTTCACAATGATACAAGCTGGTTTCATCTGCATACTGAAGTGCTATGACAGCACACAAGCGCTCGGTCTGACAGATAAAAACCTGAAAGGTTTGGTATTTTTTCATATGAGTCAGTACTGTGTTAAAGCAAAAAAAAAAAATGTGCAGAGTATTGAATGTTTTTAGGTCCTGTCTTACTTAGGCACCATACATTTTGGTATGCATTAATTTACCTATGCTTAAAATAGAAACGGAAGAAAAGTAATCATTGCCTCACCATAAAGCTATTCATTCATTCTGTACATAGCAGGAGGCCTGGAACTTATTAAAAGAGCTTTATAAGGAAGATACCCTGAAGTCAGATTCCTCATGGAGTGGTTCATTCAGAGTCGCCTGGTTTTAGACTTGGGTTTAAGTTCCACAGACTTCATCTCCTGAAATTACACCACTTTATTGGCCTCATCAGAGCTAAACGAAGCGTGCTGGCCAAAATCAATGCTTCTTCTGAGACCGCAGAGGGATTGATGATAGTCCCCATGAATAAAGAGTCAATACAGTGTGTATCACTGGACAGGCAGAAGGTGAGGACCATCCTGTCCTTAGTGAAAGCATTTGGATGTCTTTTAAAACAAGATCCGTGTTGGTGTTGGGTAATCACCTATTGACTCAGGTTGAAAATACAAAAGCATAATAGAAGGACTACAATGCCAAGTGCCAGAGAGCAGCAAGCCTTTATTTCTTTCTATGGCAAATATGGTCATCTGAACATCAGACATAAATAATAACTTGCATGCCCAAGATACATTATCTCAATAATAATGATAATAATAATAATAATAATAATAATAATAATAATAATAATAAGAAGAAGAAGAAGAAGAAGAAGAAGAAGAAGAAGAAGAAGAAGAAGAAGAAAAGGAAGAAGAAGGCAGAAGATTAGATGTAGACATAATTGTGCAATAAACATAAAGAATATCTGTTAAAAATTCATTATAAAATTGAAGTAAAGTTGGTCAATACAAAGTCACTCAAAGCACAAAACATTGGTTGTAATTAATAAAAACTGAAAGCATATCAGACCCACTTGACACCATGCTTCACTAACATTCATGCATTATAAGACAGAACGTTATATTAGACTGCCGTAAAAAAAAAAAAAAAAAAGGACTGTGAGCTGTGTCTAGGCTATATACATGCTGCTGAAAAATTCCAGTCGGGCTTGCCATCATGTCATGGACCATTACCAATAAATAATCCTGATGCAGAATGTCAGTGATCTGCTAATGAAAAAAAAGCAAGATAGCTGAAAGAACAGCACTGGCTGAAAGTGGTAAGATCAGGCCTGTGGAGACACTGTACTTACATTAATAAAACATTGGTAAAAGATGCTGAGTTGATAAATAAGTCATTAAATTAATCTGTCGGAGGTTGATGCAGTGTCGGGAAGGATGTAGCTGATGTGGAGCTAGTGCGCCACCTTGTGGCACCTTGTGTGCTCTTGCTTATTGCCACAGGGTGTTTCATAAACATGGATTTAATGTAGATATCAGGTGGCAGATCTGCAGGGATGAAGAGTCATAGGGGCACTTATTCTGTTCATATAAGGCTTCAGTCTGATTGTAGCCAAATGATCTGCTTCACAAGAAAGCAGAGTGTTTGAATGTCATAAACACTGGCTAATGCTGCATTTATCTAATTCACCCTTCATCTGATAATGATGTTATAAACACAGCCAGAACATTGTGCTGACTCCAGTAATGCTGTTAGGCTTAAATAAATATCAGCAAGTTAAATGGCCACAGGGCCAAAAAAACAAAAAACAAAACAAGACTGGTGTACTGGGGAAATTGCCAGAAAAGGTTTTTAGAGAATGCATTTATTGCCCGAATAACCTTTAATGCCACAATGCTGTTGAACTTTTAAATATGATTGGTCAGAGGATTTTTCTACAACATCAGCTCTAACAGTAGTGCAAGGTTGTAAGTCCACTATTTACATTTTATAGTAGTAACTCTCTCACAAGGACTTATCATATGACAGACAGTGAAGGCAGTTCTGTGTTCAGAAACACCTCATAGTCAAGGAAGTCCAGAGGAGAATGGGTAAATCAGACAGTGCTGTATGTCACTCTGCATAAGGACATCTGATATAGGATGTAAATTTAAATATATGATGACAGTGCGCACTGAAACTGGACAGTTAAAGATGGGAAAAAATTGTCAATGGGTCTTTTTCCTGGTCTTCAGCTGTCTTGTTATGGTGAGCCTGATCCCAATGTAGCAACTCTTGGCTCAATTCTCCACTGACCTCTCTCATCAACCAGGTGTTTCCACCCACACAACTGCTGCTCACTGGGTTTTCTTTTCTTTTCTTTTGCCATTCAGTGTAAAGGTGACCTGAAATCAGCCCACCCAGAATCAACAACATGCCACATTTAAAGTCACTGAAGTATTATTTTTTCCAAGCTGAACATTAATAACCATTAACCATTAATTGCCCAGTTGTATAATAAATGGGATAATTGTAAGTTACTACGTTTGTCACAATGCTGTACATGATAATTCACTATGGTATATGACTGTTGTTGTGACTGAATAATGTGTGTGTGTGTGTGTGTGTGTGTGTGTGTGTGTGTGTGTGTGCGTGCGTGTGCGTGTGTGTGTGTGTGCGCGTGTGCGTGCGTGTGCGTGTGTGTGTGTGTGTGTGTGTGTGTGAGGGGGTCATTAGACCTTGGAAAGGCGCTATGTAAATTGAACATAAACTGCAGATCGTTAACATCTTCAATATATTTGACTCCCGTTGGGAAATAATCTGTATGTACACTTTAATACATTTCCCAGCAGCTCTAGCACAGTGTGATTGGCTAATCTATACCACGTGGCTGCATCCAACCAATCGGATGGAGCCTGACTAGGAAGTCGAATAGATCTCAGGAAGTCATAACATTCAAGGAGACTGTATTTTTATGTACAGATTTGCCCACGTGCTTCTCCTCTGCTATGATGGCAGTCACGTTACTGTGGAGATCACTGGTCACATCACGGCTCTGTGGTTATGTCATTCTGACTAAACGGCTTTACTGCAGCACAGCAAAGAGAATCAGGGTACGTGATGCCCTCAACAGCCTAGAGACAGGCTCCATCATCAAAGTACAGGTATGGTCTGAACCTGCTGGATCTGTCATCATGATGATCAGGGTTTGTCAAACTTATGGACTCGAGGGATCCTTTTAACTCTAATGTACTTTTTACGAACCAATCATTGTTTCTGATGATTAGAATCCAACATTAAGTTCAATCTATGTACTTCAGCTGATACATCAGAGTGACATTATTTATAGGATTAAATGCATTTGATTCAAGAAACCAGTCAAAAAAAACCTAATCACTATAAGACCCTAATAATTATGCATTAATAACTTTAAAATGGTGAGTGGTGATAAAAAATAAGAGTTCCTTCAAGAACCCTGTGGATCCCTGGACCACATTTTGAGAACCACTAATGATTATTATTGATAAGCCGGTCGTTATTTTGATCATAACGTGCACTGGGTAATGTTATTTCTCAGGGTTGGGTACGCTCTGTTCGATCACAAAAACACAATATCTTTCTGCATGTGAGTGATGGAAGTTCTTTGCAACCACTGCAAGTAGTAGCGAGTTCAGACCTCAACACCAGGTGATGTTTCTACCTCAGTAGGTACAATATGACTATATATTTTAATATGAATATTAATATTATAGCTAAAATCAAACTCAAAATATGAAGTAGTTTTACACAAAAGGAACTATTTATTGATGATCTGTTTATATGTTTTTTTCTCCATTAAGAGACCTCACCTTTGGCTGCGCTGTCGATGTTATAGGAAGCTTGGAAAAGAGTCCTAGCAAAAAACAAAGCGTGGAATTACAAGCAGATCGCATTGATGTGGTTGGAGAATGTAATCCTGTGGTAAAAATTGGTTTCTTTTTTTTTTCTTTCTAATTTTGGAATATTTACCAGTACAATGCATAAATCTTTGGGTCATAAATCTTTGGCATAAATCTTTGTGCTAGCAAGACAACACTTAAGGTGAAAAATAACACCTCCTTTATAATTTTCAGGACTTTCCACTTAAGATCAAGGGCCACCATTCCCTGGAGTACATCAGACAGTTTCCTCACCTGAGGTGCCGAACAAATGCCTTCAGTTCATTGCTCAGAATACGCAGCCAGGCAACTGCTGCCATTCACGCTTACTTCAGGGTAAGGTTTCATTTGTCTCTTTACAAATTTCAGCTTATGTTTATTCTGAAAGGGTCTGATGAGTGCATATCATTGTAGGATAACAACTACCTGCAAATTCATACCCCGGTGATTACGTCAAATGACTGTGAAGGAGCAGGAGAACTCTTTCAGGTGGAAGTAAGTCTCATAATGCATTTGTTGCTAGTTAATAGCTGGTGTTTATTTACTTAAATTATCATGATATTAGTCCCTCCATACCACAATGTCTACACCAAAACTTATCTCATTAGTTCTGCAAATACATCATGCCTTATACATGCAGGAGAAAAAACAAGCGATAGGTACAGTAATATACTGTAAGTTTACTTTCTATGAGAAGTATAACTTAGTAACAGTGTCACAACTGTTATATAATGCAAAGAATGTTTACAGGTAATTGGCTGATAATCCCTGTTTATAGTTTAGCAGAGATTTGGAAGCTCAGTGGTTAAGACATTCTGCTACTCGTCGAAAGGATGTGAGCTCAAATCACATGTCCATCATTTATTCATTACAGCAACTGCTTTCAGTTTAATGAAATGAATAGCTTTTATAATAAATCTAATTAGCATTTTATTAATTAATTTTAATAATAATAAGCACTATTAGCTATTATTATATTAATAATAAACATAATTAGCACTAAATTTCATATTATTTCCACATCCTGGTGTGTCCTGTTTTTTGTTTTTTTTTAAAGGATTGACATTACAGTGTTATGGGCATCAACTGTTAATTAGCAGTTACAGCATTTGGCAGATGCCCTTATCCAGAGCAACTTACATTTATTTACTTTATACAATTGTGGTTTAAGGGCTCAGCAGTGGCAACTTGGTGGCCCTGGGTTTCACCAAATAGCACCACTGTACTATTACTTTGACTGCTGTATAAGTTTGTGGTAACAACTAACTGGGAGATTAGTGGGACAGTGAGCTGTGTGTAGCAAACATCTCTATGGAACTGAATAATTCTGTTGTTTAGTCTCACATGTAAATGTTTAAAGAAAGATTTGAATATTATTATTTACACTTAAATAAATATTTTAAAACATTTAAAATAGGCAGCAAAAAAGTACTAAAACTCACAAAGATAGTCGCACACATTGACAATGTAAGAAAATGACATTTTATTCTGTGTCAATCAAGTCTACATCTTTTATTTCTTTACTTTACATCAAGCCTGAAACACCATATTTTTCTCTTCCCAATGCCTTAATGCTTACAAGCACTGACTTTAAACTGATGCAATAAGATTCTTGGCATTTGATCAGAATTAGTAGGCAGGATGGTCTGATCTGTCTGTCTGAAGATCATGTGAAGGTCTTTTTAAATAGCAGAGAATTCTGATCCTTGATCAGCTCTCAGCTTCTATATGAATTAAGTCCCTGGATGTCTTTTTCTTTTGCTCCATCTGTCCAACACAACAATGAACCTGTCCTTCTTGATGAATGGTCCAATTTCCTTCAAGAAACGATTCAGAATGTGAAGGGCTGCCTTAAATGCCTAAAGTTACGCTGAGAACAAAATGCAGCCAATTTTACTGGCAGATATATCTGTTCTTTATATAAGCTATAACTTCAGCTTTCCTATTCCTTATTGGTGAATATTTCTGTCCTGAAAGCCTGCAGGTAATGAATGGAATTTGGATAAGGAAAATCACCATTTTTTCTCCGTGCCCGCCTATCTAACTGTCTCAGGACAGCTGCATCTGGAAGTGATGGCAGGGTAAGCACTATTAACCTTGAACTCTCCTTTGAGTTTTGTATTTATTCATTTTTTATTTTGCTTCACGTAGAGAAAGAGACTTTTATTATAAACCCGAACATGTCGTCACTTCAGTTGGAGACAGGTGTTATTATTACTATTCAAATGAGCTTGATGATTGGCTGATTCTGAACACTGCCATATAGCCATTTATAAAAGGATGTGCACACATATAATTTATAAAATATCTATATATCTGTCTGTCTGTCCAAAAAAAGTTTTTAAGTCTTCCTTGTTTTTGTTCAATTTACTGTTGCCTTCTGAAGGGCTTTTCCTGCTGTTTACACATTTGGCCCAACATTTCGAGCAGAGAATTCCCAGACCAGGAGACACTTGGCTGAGTTTTACATGGTGGAGGCAGAACTCGCTTTCACTGAGTCACTGAATGACCTCATGAAGGTGAGCTACTGACCTACTGAATAAACTACACCATTACACATGGCTACATGTCTAAGGCCTACTGAAGACTACTTGGCATCTTATTTAGCAGGGTATTTTGGTGCATTTTTTTGCATTTGGAATTTGGTATCCTTCTACAACTGTTTTTTTTTTTTTTGGGGGGGGGGGGGGGTGTCCTAAGTGATTGTTTTACTTGCATTTTGAGCGTTTCTTGCAAATGCAGAATGACGGTCTATGATTTGAGTTTAAACACACGGTCCTGTAGAGTGTATGTGTTGTGTGTTTTAATATTACGTCTGTTTCTCAGGTTATGGAGGGTTTGTTCAAGACAACCACAGAGAATCTCCTCTCTCACTGTGCAGAGGATGTGGAATTATTTCACAAATACGTCTCACCAGGAAATATGGTAGATCTTTAAAACTTAACACACATGTATATATTGAAAATATGTTTATATTTTCAAATATGAGCTCACCAAAGCCATGGTCTTGTTTTCAGGAACAAGTGGACCTTATGATGAAAAGAAACTTTAATGTGTATGTATATTCTTTTCTAGTCATAAACTTCATTTTGGTGTTATGTGCTATTGCTGACACTCTGTTCTAATCAAAGTTCTGACCAATTTTTTGTTTTTAACTCTGTATTGAAGCAGAGTTTACAAAATTCCAGATCTAAATACTTTATACTTGGCTGTGATGGCCTTCAAAGCCATGCAAGATCATCATTTCATGGGTCTGTAAGCAGAAGTAGTATCTACTGTTGTAGATGCTTATCTTGGTGTAGTAACACATTTGTCATTGTACTGTACATCTTTACTCAGGGTCACCGGTGGCCTGATGTATAAACATGGCTTATGAATAAATATGTGTTTTGCCATTTTCTCATGCAATCCCCTATAAAAAAAAACAACAAACAAAACTAAAGTTCATGTGGAAATGTGTGCATCATGACACAGGCTCCCGAGTGTGTGCAAGGATGTGGAAAATGAGGGTACTGACTTTCACCACTCCTTTAACTTGGTATTGGTATTTAGTACATTTTTGTTATTTTGTGCACATTTTTTTTTAGCACCTCCATAGTTGTGTGTTGCTCAGGGGTTTCCTCCCCAGTCCAAAGACTGATGTAGGCTGATTGGCATCTCTAAATTGTTTGTAGTGGGTCAATAAGTGTGCGATTGTGACCTGGATCTCCTGGGATAGTCTCCAGGTTCCCTCTGTATATTAATACACAGATTAATACACAGGGTAGAGTAAAGTCACAGCAATGTCAGTAGCAGACAGATAAAGTGTGTTCTTAAGGGGTGCAAGGATTTCTGGTTTTATTCTTAACTACATTACAGCATCATTTTTAATCCCAGGGAGTTATCTTCTTTGAGATGGGTTTAATGCTTGTTTTCATATTGGACAGATGTATATCTGTTATATTGATATGTGCCACATTAAATCTGTCAATGTACAGAAAGTATTAGTTATTTTTGATGAATAATAATAAATCTTCATTATAGAATTTCATTGTGTTTTGTAGCATTTCCTACACAGAGGCGATTGACATTCTGAACCGTAGCTCAGAGCAATTTACCTTCAAGCCAGAGGCAAGTAAAATTAGACCAACTCAAAAATACTTATGATTATATCTTTCCTATATTCCTGATGGAGAGTATATTTGTTTTTCTTATTCTCTCGACTCACCAATAGTGGGGCTGTGATCTTCAAACAGAGCATGAGAAGTACATCGTGCAGCATTGTGGAAATGTCCCAGTCTTTGTGACAGATTATCCATATGAGCTAAAGCCTTTCTACGCCAGAGACAATCAGGACCAGCCCCAGCACACAGTAAGAATAACCTCAGAGCTTGTGTGTTCATGTTGGCTAACATAAGTAGAGCATAAGTTGACTCTGATTAAAATCTTAGGATTGTCCCCTGATACACACACACACACACACACACACACACACACACACAATTTTCACAGGGTTTTTTTTTTAAGTCATGGAAATCATGACAGGCAGTTGATTTTGACAAATCCAAATTGTTTTAGGAACAGAAACTGAAACTGTCAGACAAGTTTCTTTTCCAGCTGTCATGAGTTACACAGTATTTGTATCTGGCATAGTTTCATTGAGTGGAGTGAAGTGAATCTCATTCCTGGCAATCCCTGTATGGCAGGATTGCTTGTAGTGAACCAAGCTCCAGAACTATTGGCACCTTATTAATGATGTGTTGGGGAAACTGTCTATGAAAAACAATACTGTGTGTTTAATTAGCTTACTCTTTAACTACTAAAAAAAAAAAAAATAGAGAAATCTAACTTTCAAACAAAGTATAGTTATTGTCAGAACATAAAAAAAAATCTTATCAATTAGATTTCTTAAAATATAATTTATATAATATTGATTAATATTATCAATTCTATTTCTTTAAAAAAAAAATGGATTATTGTGCCCCTGCATGTATTGTATCTCTCAACATAAGCACTGAGTCTGCTGCTATAATGCTTGATGATCTAGTTATTAGTGAGTAATAAATGTGAGACACCTCATTAACATAGACTATCTCTATGTACATTCTCCTATTTGCATCGTTTTCTTTCGGGTGGTGGGGGTGGGGTTGGGTGGGATTATGTTAGACACTTAAGAATCTTTGACCAGAACCAGGTTCCTTGGTCAGATAAGACAAAACTTTGCTTAAATGGAAGGACTGTTCTACAGAAAAGAACCTAATCCACACTGCTATAGTATAGTTTTCTTCTGGCACCTTTCCAAAATAGTGTGTTGACATGGAGGTGGCCTCTACTTATAGATTTGGAGACTATCATAAGTCTTTGTTTGATTCTTGGCATGTCTGACTCTTGAGTCATCTTGTTCACTACACAGTACTGTAACTGCTCCAAAACACTCAGGAGAACTTAACAGATAAATAAAAATGTCGACTTGCTTTTTGTGATTTGTACTCAATAACATCTAGAGCTACAAATAATTGTGATGTGTTTTTTTTTTTTTTTTAAATTTATTGGAGAACGTAATAAATGCACTTTAATTAAATGCTACATCTCTTCCATGTTTTCATTGTAAGCTTGAGCTAATTTACCACAACCCATTTTTACATAGCCTTTGTTTCCCCAAACCATCTTTACCAAAGGTGCCAATTATTCAGTATATTGACTTTGCAATGCATCACAAACATAGTAAATAAATTTGTTTTTGAAAAATACCCTTCATCGATCAAAGTATCTAAGACTGAGACTCAGAGAACAGATTATTTATTTATTTATTTATTTATTTATTTATTTATTTATTTATTTATTTATTATTTTCAGTGGGTGGTTCGCTTCATTTTGTTGGGCGTCTTAATTTTTTCATTTACTGAATGGTTGATGATTTTGTTTTTGCCAGGCAGCTGCAGTAGATCTCTTGGTGCCCGGTGTGGGGGAGCTGTGTGGTGGTTCTCTCAGAGAGGAAAGACTAGAGCTGCTAAGGACTCGGCTAGAAAAGTAAGTGAACCGTTTTCACTCTGCTTATGCGTTTATCTTGATGGGACTCAGAACAATTGCAGAATTATTGGTGCTCTAATTTCGAACTGATAAAAACAGCTGCAGTTTGGTATATATTGATCTTAAAGTTTGGATTTTTTTTAAGTTATGTAAATATACTGTAAAACACTTCTTTTGAAAATACTATTTGCTTAATTGGACAACAACTCCTTATGAGTTATGTCACGTTTGTTAGAGGAAAGGTAATTCATTTGAGGAAATCATTTGACTTGTGTAATATTTTTCACACCATGATTTTTACCCATTCTTTTGAAGGGTGTCAGTAATTCTGGACTTGACTATATGTTGGTTGCATCATCCTTCTAGCCCTTCATTATTTGCAATGTTCTTATCTAAGTCTGTAAAAGTTACTCTGTGTAATCCTGAATCTGTAATCTTGGTACTTTAGGGCTGGATTAGACGACACGTATGCATGGTAGGGTCGTCATTTTTTTCCAATCCTGTTTTAGAGCTCAGTGGGTTCCAGCTAAACAAAAGTTAAATCCCCTCCATCTGCCTCCTACTTTTTTACAGGTATCTTCAGCTGAGAGAGTTTGGTTCAGTGCCTCATGGTGGTTTTGGAATGGGCTTCGAGAGGTACTTGCAGTGTGTTTTAGGAATCGACAACATCAAGGACACTATTCCTTTCGCAAGGTTTTCACACTCCTGTGTTCTGTAAAGCAGCCTGGTGTGAAATTACAATAAACAGATTGAAAAGATATGGTATTGTTTCATATGTCTTAGCACAGAGAATCACTCTTCAGTGCACAGAAACTGATGGCAAGAGACAGTAAATTATTCCAGATTACATTAAAAATTGTGGTCATTTATTTTAATGAGAATACTTTGACAAATTCTTCCTCCATACCATAAATACCTTATGCTGTAAAAATTATTATGAAAAATAGAAAGTAGAAAACATGGGAAAATGAGTGAGTGAGTTAAGATCTTGATCCCAAAGCCTCTTTCGTAATTCAGCAGTGTGCAATCGACATGCAAAGCACTTGCAAATGTGTACAGATCATCTCGCTTTGCCAAGTACTGTATGAGCCTCAACGATTTGTATATGCTGTAGCTAAAAGGCTTTTTGACAGTTCATTGGAATTTGTAGTCAAGCTCTTATGAATACAAGTCATAGTTACAGTTTAAAACATTGATTCTTTCATGAAGTCATTTAATTGCATTTTATTGTATTGGGATTCATAAAAGGGCATAACATATTTTTCATCTGGAAGAATATAAACAAGATCAAATTAACATGCAGTGTGCGGTTTGCCCCATGATCAGAACTTACATAGCTTTGCTTAATAACATAGTATGTCGGTTTCAAAGAACAAATTTAACCGCAATAGCAAACAGTGAATGAATAATTCAGATTGAAATCATTTTGTGGTCATTATTTACACTTACAGTATGCTAAGAATAGGGTTGATTTACATTTGCTCACCACTAGATGGCACCGTTTTGTAATGTACAGCTGATTTTTGAGACTGGTTTGTTTATTAGTTATTACAATAGAATTTAAATACCAATTGGACCAAAAGGTAAACCTACCATATAGGCACATTTTGTAGTTATGGATTGTAATCCCTTTGTTGTTTAAACCTATCCTGCTTAGCAATTTTTTATTTTTCCCCTACACAGACCCTGTTAATCAACCTCACAGGTTTAAATCATCCTTAATCATCCTCTGTTATTTAATTAGGTCAATTTCTGACCACAGGATGCTGTTAGCTTGTTATTTTTTGTTTATTGAACACATGCAACAACTGTTCACTTCACCTTCAGTGCTATGCCTCAGATAGGTCCAATTCATCCCAAATGATTGATTGATAGATGGATAGCAACAGGTGTATATGCCAACAAAGTACAACTAAGTACCTGATGGTCAGTGAATACATTTCCCTTGATTTATTTTTATTTATTTATATTATTCTATGTGTTATAAATTACAGTCTCCTCTTAATTGTGATGATTTCATTGCCATTATTACAATGCGATGCTAGTCATCCTGAAATTGCATGTTATGTTTAACATGTTCAGTGTCATAATAGGTTACGAATAAATATTTTGCACCAATTTTCAAGAGGTTTCTTCCTGCTGAAGAGGTTAGTCTGGTCTCATAGTGATCAGCTGCCAAGGCTGAGCTGGTCAAACTAGTAAACCATCTCTGTTGCCAGATGAGTTGTTTTTCAGCTTCCTTATTAACTGATTAGACTGATGTTTGTCTTATAATTGTGTTCATTTCTAAAATATCAATCTGTCTATCATGTAACAGTAGCAGAGGTAATTGTTAATAATGTTAGTAGGCAGTACCGGTCTAGCTCAGCTTGTGTTTTGGTAGCTAGTAGCCGCATTAGACTACTCTATTTTTCTGGAGAAAAGAATAGTTATTTATTATTATTTTTTACTTAATATATTTTCTTCTAAACAAAGAAGCAAGCAAACACACTGACATAAACAGCTCTATTTGAACTGCTACGGCGAGTAAAACTATATGACCTTTGACGTAGCCTTTGGTAAGGTTTCATTGTGATTAGCAAAAAGTTACCTGGAAATAAATACAGTGAGTTCTGGGTTTTGGTTGCCATAGCTGCAGGAAGCCACGCCCATTCCCAGTACCGTTTAATCTCCTAATCCCCGCCCTTGTTTTGGTGACCACGCCTCTTTGTGGCTGTGATTCGCCAGAAAACAATAATCATCTGGCTCGGAGTTGGAGTGATTTCACTGCGAGGCGTCTGTTGTTAGTCGGGACTGTTGCTGCGCCCACAGATACTCCGGGTATGGTGTGGACGATAAAGACGCGAGATTACTTCCTACACCAGTCTACCAGCCTGACTGTTCCTCCTCTTCACTCAGAGGGTCCACAACTGTTTTTCACTGTGTTTTGTGTCAGGGCGGGACGTCAGCGCGTCTCTGAGCTCTCCGGACAAACTGAGCGCGCTCTCGCGTCACTAAATGGGCCGGCGGAGCGCGTCGCTGTGCGCGCGCTTCTGCATTCTCCCTAAATGGACCTGCATCATCATCATCATCTGATCATAAGAGTGTGTGTGTGTGTGTCTGAGTGACTGCTGTTGTGGTCAGGCATATTTGGGAGAGACGGAAAAAAATGAGCGGCGGAGAAATCATCTGCCAGGGCTGGCTGAGAAAATCACCACCGGAGAAAAAACTTCGGAGATACGTAAGTACGATGGTGTGTGCGTGTGTGTGTGTGTGTGTGTGTGTGTGTGTGTGTGTGTGTGTGTGTGTGTGTTTAAACTTTATTAGGTGCAGGACTCTAACGGAGCTCCTTAGTATTTCCATCTTCTGCTACAGATATTAAAGCATATGGAGTTTTTACGAAGCTTTATTACGCAGCGCTATTACGCAGCTTTATAGCCTGTTATGGAGGTGTATGGTTGGTTTCCCAGCATTAGCAGGTGCGTCCAACTGCCTGCCAGAATTATCTCCCAGTTCCTCCTGACTCCAGGGGGAAAATAAACATAAATAAAACAGATGCTTCCCACTTTATGAATATAAAAGTACCACTAGATGCGCATTCTCGTTGTAACAGACTGGGCTGTAATCAGGACGTTATCTGTATTTGATTGGAACACTTAACCAAACTGTGTGCACAATAGGCATTAAGGATACCATGGAGCCACCGTCTGTCTACTAATTCTGTTTGGGACAGATGTCCATACAACTGTTCCTGTTGAGAAAGCAGTCTGCTTCTCATCTGATAACGTTACAGCAATGCTTCACATGAGTCATTTGTTGTTTTGTATTAGAAGATGCAGCCCGCTGCCTCGCATCCCATTCCGTCCTGGTGTCTGGACACTAGAGACTAATGGCTTCCACGTTGTCAGAGCAGATAATGGATTAAAAAAAAGAAGCCCCTGCTCTTCTAAATACAGCTGGCCTATGTTTACCCACAGAATTGCATTAAAAAACCTCACCATACTCCTACATAACTTTGCTGTGATTGCGTCTCTTTTTCTCTTCCTTTTTTTTAGTACCTTTTTAGTATCATCGCTGAGAGAATTCATTTCTTGACATCTTTAAATGAAGATGTACTAGGTCATTTCCTCCTTTCCATATAAAGATTGTGTCTTGTGTGCAACTTCACAGGAACTGTTGATGTCAAAACAAACAGGGCAGCTGCTGTCAGAGGAAGTGCGTAGTGTAAGGCCATATAACTAAATGCCAGCTTTCATTGATTTCTTAACAGTATCAAAACAGCAAACTGTGGCTAAGCAAGACATTTGCAAAACCATGAAATGTCCATCCACTTAGCAAAAGACAAGACAACACAAGAATGGTGTGCTGTCAGTTGGATGCATCAAGAGAACTTATTGTCCAATCTCCAAATTCCATTTAGCAGACAAGATTGCTGTCATCTGACATCGCTGCCATCCTAATGCTCCAAGATATTTTAAGCAGCTGTGGATCTCTGTGTTCTGACAATAAAGTGTTTGTGTGACACATCAGACGTCCTCTTAGTAGGCCAGAAGGTTCACCTAAACCTCAGTTGTGTGTTGCAAATTATATGCAAATTCTCAGCACAAACAATTCTGTCAGTTAGGGCCCTGTGGCAATAATTAGAAAATAGAGGTGTCTGTTGTCTTGACTAACACGGCTGCTCGTACGGATTGCCTAATATGGGAACAGAATGAGCAAATAATATAAGCTAAAGTAATAAAAATGTACCAAATCAGAAAGAGCTCATTTACATAATTACATCATTTACTAGTTTGTGTTTAATTTAAGACTTAAATTTACTTTTCAAGCTTGCAGTAAAAAATCATGAGTGGAAAAGTGTTTTTCGTAAATGGGGAAAAAATCCATAGAAAATGTTCTCCTACAGCCACAGAATAGAACTACTGAGTAGAATATCACCCCCTCTGGTTATAATGTGAATCATTAACAAGTATTTTCACTGCAAAACTTAGCATAAAGTTGTTACTTATTACCTTGTTGGCCAGCATCAGTAGAATTGTTTATGAGGGTGAGTTCACTAGTGGTCTGCCAATCACATGTTGGAAAATATTAAAAGTAAAAATTCGATTCAGTGCGTAAATCATATCGTAAGCTATAGGTAAAATAATATACATTATGTGTTAGTGGTGTTCTTGTGGTTTTCTAATATTTTAAAGGGATATGGAAAGGGAAGGGACAATTTTGAGTATTGAACAGATTGCCACATGTTACTCTCATTCTAACTTCAGTGATGGGTGAAAACCTTAAAATAGGTGAGTAATCCTGTGGTATTGCTCATCACTGCTTCTTAGAGGGCTGTGACCAGGTGCTTTTAAAATAGAACATGCATTGAAGATGTTGCTTAAAAACATTGTGTTGTTGAATTTATAGAGAACATTTGTAGCTTAAAACTTAAAAGAATCATTTTCAGATTTAGTCTCGATTCTAACAAAGCCTTAGACTCGATTCAAACCAAAACCAAAAGAGTTAGATCACGTTTATTAAGTAATGGGTTCATATCAACAAATAAGTGAATTAAATCTGTTATGATCAATTTACTTGTTTGTTTGTTTGTTTGTTTACATTTTTTAAACATTTTTTATGTAAATCAGATTTTCCATATATATATTTTTTTAATCTATTATCAAACCCTGTAAAGCACTTGACTATAAGGTCAGTCACATCTTTCAAAATCAGTTTCATGAAGCAGTGAGAACATGACAGAAGCCAAATTTAGATTAATCTCACAATTCCAGAAAGCAGAAAACGCAAATTCAGTCCAGTCATTTCACACTGATGCCAAACAGGCTTGCTACAATATTAATCACCATTCAGCATTCATAACCGCAAAGCATCTCAGTGATAAAACATGGCATGTAGATAATGAACACAGCTGTTCCCTACTGAAGCGGTTCTGAAACAGTATCTGGCTCTGAAAATTATTTTCTTTGCCACAGGCAGCGCCACCTACCACAATGCCTCTAATAAAACGAGCGCTCGGAAGTGGAGGGACAGTTCAGGCATTTCCCACAGCAGCTCTCCATTTCCTCTTCCTACAACCATTGTCATTTTAACACCCTTCCCTGTGTGAAATTGGTTTTCCATTTTTGTACAGAAGCTCATTTGTTTTAATGAAACATTAGCGATTATGTGCCTCTCTTATGTCAGAGTTAGGTTTAGTGTTGGGGTGAGAATTAAGATTTTGCTGTTAAATTCAGTGTGGAGCCAGTAAAGTTCCTGAATACAGTGCAGCTGTACAATGTAATGGCAACGACTTGAATCAGCTAGTTAGTGAGCTTTGAGATGACAAGCCCAGTGCCACCGATGGCAATATGTACATGAAAGTTAAAGATCTGGAAGCTAATCTGTTTGAGCAGAGTGTAGAGATGTTACCCAAAGTAAAAATTTTGAGAGCTAAAAACTGTAAATTTATTTCAGCACAATGGAGTAGCGTGGAAATCATAAATTATATATAAAGTGCAAATACACAGCAAGCTGCTAAATCTATAGTAAATACACAGGACAGTGCATGCTAACTAGACCGATCAGCAGAACAGTACTGGGTGGATGATATGGTGTGTTTGGAGCAGAGCTGGGCTGATCTGAGTTAAGCTGAACATACTGTTTCAGAACAAATTTCAACATTTAAGATAAATCTCCAGAGTGTTTTTGTGTAGTAACAGGCAGTGAGAGTGTATGTAACTAGAGTAGCCTGCGGCAGTAGTGTTAGTTGGTGCCACCCTCTCTCCTGGCTGTTTTTGCTGACATCATTTCACAAACACCGCTGTTTGCATAATCCATCCCAGGATTCCAGACTGATCCTATCAGACTAAAGAGAGTGCAAAATATCTTCACGCCTTCATGGTCTCCAACGGTCACAGGGACTGCACGTGTATGCTCATGTCTCTATGATGTCATGATTATCGTAGATTGTGAGTGTTTTTTCACTGCAAGTATTTTCTTAACTAGAATGCTTGTATCAAGGTCTGGACGGAGGTGAACAAGTTTGTTCAGACCCAGCACTCATGTTTTGAAGAGTCTCTGGGAAGGTCTTACCCCTGCTGGTGAACATTGAACACCACCCTGTTTCTGCTTAGACAGACAACATTGTGCCTCACAGATGTTTTTCTTGTTCAGCTTCATCAGACAAGGATTTGCTAAGTCAGTTTCTAAAGACATAACACAGACACAGCACTGTATCTGAAGGTACCAGATGAAAAACTGAAAGCATATATTCCCTTTACGTCTCTCCTGAAGATACTCAGGTTATGTACACTCCAGTTTGTTGATCTATGAATAGTGGACCACATGATATGTCAAAAAAATGATGCAAAAATGCGTTATCAATTTGATTTAATTTATTAGGCTATAAGGAAATAAACTTCCTCAAATTGGGTCTTTGACTTGACCCAGTTTTCCTGACCACTCTTGAGTCAGGATGTGACCTTAGACATGTTTGATCTTTATATAGCGTGTGGCCTGTCCTTCAGCACACCCTGGGGTCGTACCTGTTTGTGAGGCTGCTGAAAGCCAAACTGCAGCGGTAGCAGGCTCCAGACTTCCTCTGGATGGCACTTACAGGAAACACTGTGCCTCAGCTCTCAGGATGGCGGGTAACAAGCAAAATCTTTTTGTGTCTTTTTATTTATGCCATCCTAGTTCAACCATTTTAGAGACTTTTTCATATGTTCCTGTTGATGATTGTTTTAGAAAGTTAGAGCAGAGCTGGTAGGTCTATTTTTTGGGGGGGACTTACCTCAGCAAATATGGCTCCATTGATAGGATGGAAAATTGTATGTATGATATTCAGGTCCTGTCAACACATAGATATATGTGACCTTGTGCTCATGAAGAAACAGTGTTGTGGCTTACTGAAAATGCAATATTTTAAAAAAGAATGCATGTATGTTCTGTACATGCAAATTGAGTGTTTGTTTTT
Organism: Tachysurus fulvidraco; assembly: GCF_022655615.1. Classification (NCBI taxonomy): domain Eukaryota; kingdom Metazoa; phylum Chordata; class Actinopteri; order Siluriformes; family Bagridae; genus Tachysurus; species Tachysurus fulvidraco. The sequence goes on along the minus strand of NC_062528.1, from coordinate 13,355,363 downwards.
GTTATGCATGTACCAAGGCTGTGTATATCGTATCTCAACCAAAATATTGGATAAAACGTGGCTGAAAACATTATATACAAACACACTTTTTTGTTATGCAGCCTGCAGTAGTTTCATCTCATGGTCATGTCCTGTTCTGCTCGATTTGTATGCTGTTTATGTTATTGTCAAGGTGTTTGGTGACCGTTTGTAATTTATTTTCACTGAGTCTTTCTGAATCGATTTTGCGTATAGTATTTTTCAGATCTCTGTCAAACAGATGTTTCTAAAAACAGGATTTTTTTAATGGACCAGTATAAAAATGTGTGTATATATAGTGGCTAATTCAGAATATTCAGACATTTAGTCTTTTTAATGCCTTAATAATCTTTGTAGCATCTAAAGAAAATGTATTTAATTCTTATAATGTCACTGTGACATTAATTCATCTCAGACACAAGTTTCCAGTCTTCTACTTCCAGATTGTGCTGACTAATCTTGGGCTGACTGAGCTGTAATAATCATCCTAGGAATTTGTGTATTAAAGTCACAAACCTGTACCAGACTGTTACTAAAATGGGTTGTTCCACACTGCTGCTATAAATGGTCCAAACTAATTTCATTATTCAGAGCACACGGTTGTTTATTTGTTTCACTTTGCTAAGCTCATGACACTTATTTAAATTGGGTCACGACTCCCTTAACTGTGCCACGGTGCCCTTAACTCTTTGCACAGTCTGTCAGAATCTCTCAGTAAGACAGTGGAAGATGGTTATGGGGAAATCCTCTAGCTGCCACCAACCCCTTCCCTCCCCGGTAGTTTTAATTCATAGTTTGACTATACGTATTATTCTTTTTTAGATGATTTTGAGATCTTTAAAGAAATTGCTGATATTATATTGCAGCACTATCAAGCCAGGAGCTTAAGATTCTTACTATCTGAGCTCATGCTTCTATGGAAGTAGTAGTAGTAGGAGGAGTACAGTGTTACTTGGAAGTAGTTATGTAGGAATTGTTTAGGCATTTAGTTTTTTTCCCTCCTTCTCCATATCTAGTCATGCATTTATTGCTTCTATTGAATTGTTTGTTTTTAAAACAATTCTTGGAAAAATGCAGCGTGAAATGTTCAGCCTATGTTTTCGAATTTGAACTGAACTACACATGAGCAAGTATCGATGATGTTAAAGATGAGCGCAAAAGCTTTTTAATTGTTTTGACAGCTGATGACTTTATTACAGGTGATGTCATCTTGCGCAATGGTACTGCAGGCCCAGATGTGTGTGTGTGTGTGTGAGAGAGAGAGAGAGAGAGAGAGAGAGAGAGAGAGAGAGAGAGAGAGAGAGAGCGAGAAAGGGAGAAAGGGAGAGAGAGAGCATGTGTGTCTGTGAGCGACATATGACTGGGGTCACATGGTGGACAGATTGTTAAGCAGGAGGGATTTGATTAAAAGTGCTCCATGCAGCTCTTTCATGATGAGAGGGAGAGACATTTGTGTAGCTTCATCGTTTGTCGATCCTCATGTCCAAGACAAAGCCCTGTCTTCCTGCAGGCAGTTGTCACAGGAGGGTGTGAAATATTGCCTTCCGAAAGCAAATGACTTCAGCTCAATGAGAGCTTTGAAGGGGTGTGGACAATCTAGGGATGGAATGCATTTCGAGGATAGTTATCATAACCAGTCTCTCAGGAATAGAGCAGAACACACTAAATCAACAATTCCAAGACATGTATAAATATCATTATTTCTAGCATTATTAAAAACACAACCCTTTTAAAGGTTTGGAATATTACCATGCATTTTGTACCTTACCACAATTTTTCAGGCTTATGTGACTTGCAATTGTATGGAATGGCATTTGTTAATGATGAACTGTGTTTGGTAATGTGATGAAATACCTGTTACAACATGAATATGAATCTCTCTCTCTCTCTCTCTCTCTCTCTCTCTCTCTCTCTCTCTCCCTCTCTCTCTCTGGTTATATCCTTACCATCTTATACACGCTATTATACCTGTACCTTACACATGCTTATTATATAAATAAGGTCAAACATTAGAGAATTCACCAGTAAAATGTCATTTATCTTTTGCTTACATACACATTTGTATATTTAATATCACAAATGGCATCCCAATCAAGAAATCACAGAGAAATCTTGGAAGTGTTTTAGAAGATCCAGATTTCATTAGAATCATATATTAGTTATAGATAGACGTAGCAAATGATGTTATCATGCAACCAATCAGAATTCTACTCGAGCCCAGTGCACTTGAATTCTGGGGATGCAACCTTGGCAACATACAGTATGTGTATTTACATATGCTCCTTCGGTTGACAATTGTATTTAAAACAATTTATATTTTGTACAAATTTTGAGTACAGTTGATCAGATGAGACTTGTAGAACCCAACAGCTGCATTTTAACCATTTGGATTTAAACTCATGACCTTCTGATCAGTCTCTGAATGCTTTAGCCACCAAGCTACTACTTTTCCATTACACTTTGCTGACGTGGTACAGGGAGAGAACAACTTGTGGTAAAGGCTTAAATTTGGAGCCTTGCCTAATCTGTTGTGTAAAAATACTTCTCTTTTCCAACTCCTACGCCTAAACAATAGTTTTGTCAAATTTGTTTTCTGAACCTTTGTATTGCATTTGTCATCCAGTAATGAACTGCTTACAGAATGTGTTCCTTAATTTTGCTGGGTGTTATGATGATATCTTTTGCATTTGTCATAGGACATCATTTTCATCATGAAATTTTGAAATAGTTCATCAAGATTGTCTCTGGATGAGCTAAAGCTAAAACTCAACCAAAATAATTTATCATTGAACTATAATTTTCCCCAGGGTTTGTATCATTTTACTATTAACTTTGTTTGTTTGTTTGTTTGTTTGCTTATTAAACGGTAATTACATTTGGATCTGAAATGGTGCAAAATTTTCTCTATCATCTGGAGAATCGCAACGATCACTGGAACAATGGGAGCAAAATTGTTCACAATGTCTGGGTAGGAGGGATACATACTCTTCCTCCCCTGTCAATCACAGAGACACTAGCCAATCAGTGGGCATCTGTGAGCTCATATATGAAGGAGAGGACACATTGCACTTTTCTCAGAGTGAGTTCTGCCGGTGGCTTCTATAACGGCATGTTTTATTCATCTCATGTCGAGCCATTTGAAATGTTTTTTTTTTCATTATAGAGGCACATGTCAAATACCTTAAACCTTTATAATTATACTTACTGTTGATATTTAGTATAACAGAACTATTGCATGTGATATATAACAAAGGAACTCGCTGCTGTGTCAAGGCTGAAGCTGTGAGTACGCTTCTTTGAAGAAGTTGTGTCTGAAGATGTGTGCACCCACAGCAATTTACTGGCTCAGATAGGACATGTGATGAGGGCAAACACACCAGTAAGTCCTTATAAGGGCATCTATGTCACATTACTCGAGCTTCTTTGTCTTCAGGACATACTCTGTGTATGTTTGTCAATTGTTTGTCCTGTCTGTGATGGGGAAAAACGAATATTTAAAAAGTGCTAGTGGAAAAATGATACATGTTGGCGAGCAAGCATTTTAAAGGGTGTGTGCTTTTGGGCCCCATTATATTACAGAGCACGACATGCACTCTCCTTGCGTTGTTTGTTTGGGAGAGGAGCATGGCCTCTCTAGGGAATCAGCTTACATGCATTGCGAGAGATTCCGCTACATAAGCTCTGATCCCGTTTGGCTGTATGCTTTTTAGCAAAGCGTCTGCACCTCGTGGTTCAGGTCCTGGCTTTGCTCTTGTGGTTTGCAGGTTGAGTTGGCAGAAGCGGAACAAGAGACAGGTCCTTCCCTTGTCTTGCCCTCTCCCCAGATTTCAATCTCTGTTTCAGATTAGGGAGCTAGCATGGTGATTTCTCCCTGCCCGGAAGATAATATGTTGCTGTCTGTGTTGGTATCTGAGGAGATCGATGTAGGCAAAGAGGGGCTTGCTTTTTTTTTTTATCTGCCATACCACAATCAGTGGTATTTGAGGAGCTCCTCGAGGTGGTAACACCTGCTGTTGCTAAATTAAATTTAAATTAGCCTGAAGAGAAAGTTAGTGTCACCCTACCTAGTCTTCCTCCTAGATGGCACTTTATGGGAGATCCCCTTCAGCAAAGATCTCCTTTCTCAGATGCAGGGGGCTATCCTGCACCCCTGCTATGAGTTATGGAAGCTCTGGTTCTGGCCCCTGAGGGCTACCAGTTCTTAGAGTCAGGCCTCTCATCTGAGGTGGTGGAGACTCTATTGAATGCTAGGGTTAGGGTTAGGGCTCCCACCACTAGGAAGATGTATGCTTTTGTAAAAGTGGGGGCTTTTACCAGTCAGTATATTGCTGGAGTTTATGCAGTCTTGCATTTCTTGCCTAGAATTTTCCACTGGCATGTCCAAGGCTATTCTGTACCCCTGGGCATGTCCCCAAGGTGCCTAGGATGGCTAGTTGCTCAGTCATTCTACAGGCCTACTGTCCTCTGCCCCATGAGTCGGCAGAACAGGGGAGGCTACACTTGCTTCGTACGTCCTCCTCCCTGTTTGTCTGATTTGGGAACCAGAAAAGGGCAATCCGGTCTCTAAGCACCGCCTGGCTCACTGGGTAGTAGAGGCCATTGCACAGGTCGTTGAGTCACGTGGTGTTGCTTTGCCTCTAGGCATCAGGGTTTTTCAGGGCTATTGATGTACTGTTTCCAGTTCGCTCGTGCTCTCTCATGGCCCCTGGCACAGTCATTGACCAGTGTGTGGCGGTGAGGGTATTGACGTTCCCAAAGTGTCAACCTTGACGCAGCATCGGGTTTCCTCAAAAGGGAACTACACCTGGTTACATATATAACCCTAGCATTTCTTTCAGACAAATAGAAGCTAGACTAATATGACGAAGATGCCTTTATATAGACTTGCTGGCACGTACTCAATTAGTCATGTGTCCTACCCGAGTTATTACATTGGTGTGGGTTCACACAGAGCTTCAGACATAACTTCCTCAAAGAAGCATTCTCATAGCTTCAGCGTTAATGCAGCATCTCATTTCCTTCTTCCATCCTTCCATCCCTACATATGTAATCTAGTGTAGAAAAAAAAACAATTTAAGCAAGACAATGCAAAGCACAGTATCCTCTTCTTGAAGACATGTACCTGATGAAAAACTTAAAGGAACAGATTTATTGGTAGATGCTGATAATAGAGATCCCTTTCAGAAATGCTTATATAAATGTTAAATAAAGAAAGCTTTACCATGTGCAGTATTGTAAATCTGCTATTGTGGAATGCCAGCATTAGAGTGTTTAGAATAAAAAGTATAACATGCAGTATTAGACTGCGAACATGTAGCTGGCATTACTGTCAGAGCTGCCAGCATAAAACATCAACACAACATTTAAATGACTAATAAGATTTTAAAAAATGTCTTTAATTTATTACGTATTCCATCTATTGAAACGAGAAGGTATAAAATTAAAATAGGAAGACGTGCTTAAAAATTGTTTAGCTCTCTGTCAGATTGATAGCACGGTTGAAGTCAGAATTAGTGACATTCACTCCCAGTGCCACATTGATTTCAGTGTGTTGGTGGCACAAAAACCCATTGCAGCACAGATGGCAGGGAACATAGGAAGCAGCACAAAGAGTTCTGATTAGCCAGAATGCCTTGCTGTCACTCATAGCGCTAGCTTGAGCAGCTTTTTTCAATGAAAGCTAGCATGCATTTAGAGACGCACTTTTCTTTCTCTCTAAAAGTGGCTGCTTACAAAATAGGTCTGATTGCACAAACCTTTAGTAAACAGGAACAGGATTGGCATTTCTCATATGTCCTCTCTCGTTCTTCCCCTCTTTCACTTCAGTCTCTATTTGCTATCTTTGCTTATCTCACAGTGAGTCCTGTATTTTGATATGAAAAGCCAAAGTATTACCGTAAAGTATTCTAGGGTGAAGTTACTTCATGTTCACAAGAATCGTGTACATCATACTGTTCATGAATGCATCAGGCTGATAGCTGGGCATGGGAAAATGTGTCTAATACTGTGTGTGTATGTGTGTGTGTATATGTGTGTGTATGTGTGTGTATATGTATATGTGTGTGTGTGTGTGTGTGTGTGTGTGTGTGTGTGTGTGTGTGTGTGTGTGTGTGTGTGTGTGTGTGTATGTGTGTATGTGTGAGTGTGCTGTGGGTGGTTAGCTCTTTGCCATCATGTCAAACATGACACAGCTGCTGGTCTTCCCGTAGCTTTGTTTTGACTATTGGGGAAGTCTAATGTGAGTTGCAGAGGGACTCTGCTGCATCCGCCCAGCAGAACCTCCCCAGATCTGTTCCCTCCACCGCACTGTTTAATCTCTTCTCCTGTTTATTTCCTGGGCTATGTGAGATGGAATGCTGCCATTACCAACCAGAGGCTCTGGATCTCTTCAAGGAAAAAGCAAGATTACACATGAGAGCTGTAAAAAGAAGGGATGAAGCTAATTTGTTGGCCCACTATTTGCTAGAGTGGTAATGCTGCAAGGGCTGTTTATTCACTGGAAATGGTTATATATTTGTGTGTGATAACCAGATGATGGGAATACATGAAGATTTTGATCATATTGAGTCATTTAGTTAGTCAGCATTTGGAAATGTGTTTTTGTATTTTTTTTTTTTTGACATAGGATTTATTTGAAAAGGATTGAGATAACATTTAAGGTTAAGTGTACCCTGCAAGATAGTATGATCTGTGTGTGTGTGTGTGTGTGTGTGTGTGTGTGTGTGTGTGTGTGTGTGTGTGTGTGTGTGTGTGTGTGTGTGTGTGTGTGTGAGAGAGAGAGAGAGAGAGAGAGAGAGAGAGACATAGACATAGACATAAAGCCTCTATTAATGGCCATCTGCTCAGCTCTACAAAAACTCAAAATATATGTTTGGACTATATATAAACTTTTTGCCATCTTTAGCTCATACACACTCACAACATATACAGTTTATTTTAACCTCCTGATGACTTAAACTCATGTCACTTATGTAAACACAGACACAGATAACACCTGCTCTGTAGGCAAAAACCAGCAAGGCGCACGCTGTAGAGATACGTACTGCCCACCCATGTATGTGTTTTTACATGTATGAAAGGAAAGAGATTATATGTATCATACAGTAAGGTGGGGTAGAGAAATCAACAAAAAAACTGCTAAGGAACAATATTTTAGAAATGTCTTACTGTATATAGTTCTTATTTATTTATTTTTCAAGATTATAGTATATTGATTGAATCATCAAAGTGTCAATGCATCAGTTTACTCTGCATCTATTAAGAACTTCAATCTTCAGTTATTTACTTATGCTTGCTTTAAGTTTGCACAATAATTTATTCAATATTCAATTTAAGTAACATCTGATGCTAATTATTTGCCAATTATCAGTAAGAGATTGTAGGTACATGAGATTATTCTTTACATAAAGGTTCCCTTCGTGTAGCTGTCATTATATGACAAATTAGGGATACATTAGGGAAAGAGAGGGTCAGATAAGGATTAAAGTAGAGACAGGTTGAGATGAAATGATCATTTCGCACAGCCAAATACCACATGTGCTGTCGCTTTCCATGTTTACAAATGATAATAGTATGTCGTATGTGAGTAGATGACAGCCACCATTCAAACATAATCTCTGGCTAGTTGCCAGGCTGATTAAGTAGCAGGCTACGTTGCCATTTTGCAGTTTATTGTTGCATGATGACTAATAGCCTGTCCTGGGGCTGGTGTAGGCACACAACCTCATTTACTGCCGTGATAATAGTGCATTGAAACAAACACACAAGAGGAGCAGCCTGGAAGAATTTCATGGAGACCCATTTTACTCTTCCTTTTTGTAGTCAGACCAACACTGATGTACACTTTAGTCTTACTAGAAAAAGTATGTGTGTGTGTGTGTGTGTGTGTATGTATGTGTGTGTATATATATATATATATATATATATATATATATATATATATATATATATATATATATATATATATATATATATATATATACACAGACCAAAAGTTTGGACACACCTTCTCATTCAAAGAGTTTTCTTTAGTTTCATGACTATGAAAATTGTACATTCACACTGAAGGCATCAAAACTATGAATTAATTCAATTCAATTCAAGTTTATTTGTATAGCGCTTTTTACAATAGACATTGTCTCAAAGCAGCTTTACAGAACATAAACATAGAGCAGAAGGTAAACATAATTAATGATAAAGAAAATAACGAATAATAAAAGAAATAAGAATTAACAGAATAAAAATTCTAGGTTATTATTAGATGTATATAGTTCACAATGTGTATGTATTTATTCCCCTATGAGCAAGTCTGAGTGACTCAGGCAGCAGTGGCAAGGAAAAACTCCCTTAAATTGGTAAAGGAAGAAACCTTGAGAGGAACCGGACTCAAGGGGGAACCCATCCTCATATGGGTGACACTGGGGGTGTGATTGTAATATACAGTCAGTTAAATGTTGTATTGGTGTAAGGATCATGGACTTCGGATCTCCTTAGTATCACAGAGTCTCACTGGAGATGTCTCAGGATTCTTAGAGTCGGCCTCGGCTCAATGGACGTCCAAAGGCTTCGTCCCACAGAGGACGTTGGGAGCTGGTACAATGTCTGGATGCCTCGGGATGTGTACAAAGAGAGAAGCAGTGGAAAGGGATTAACATATCTGCTGTTCATAAAATGTGCCGGTCTGATGTACTAGTGCATGATACTATAGGATGTATTATGTGTATGTCTGACTAAAGAGATGAGTTTTTAATCTACATTTAAACTGGGAAAGTGTCTCTGAGCCCCGAACACTATCAGGAAGACAATTCCAAAGTTTGGGAGCTAAATACGAAAACGCTCTACCACCTTTAGTAGACTTAGATATTCTGGGAACTACCAAAAGTCCTGAGTTTTGTGATCTCAGAGAGCGTGAAGGATTGTAACGTGTTAGAAGACTGGTTAGATACATGGGAGCTAAACCATTAAGAGCCTTGTACGTAAGTAGCAGCAGTTTGTAGTCAATTCTATACTTAACAGGTAGCCAGTGTAGAGATAATAAAATTGGGGTTATATGGTCATACTTTCTTGTCCTAGTGAGAACTCTGGCAGCTGCATTTTGGACTAACTGTAACCTATTTATTAAAGATGCAGGACAACCACCTAGTAACGCATTACAATAGTCCAGTCTAGAGGTCATGAATGCATGAACTAGCTTCTCAGCATCAGATACAGACAGGATGTTTCTCAGCTTGGCAATATTTCTAAGGTGGAAGAAGGCTGTTTTGGTAGTATGGGCGATATGATTTTTAAAAGACAAGTTGCTGTATAATATAACATCGAGGTCTTTCACTGTCAAGCTACTAGTAACAGTACATCCCTCTAAATGGGAGTTAAGTTGTGAGAGTTTCTGTGCACTGGTTTTTGGACCTATGAGTAGTATTTCTGTCTTATCGGAGTTTAACAATAGAAAGTTGCAGCTCATCCAGTCTTTTATCTCTCTAAGGCATTGAGTTAATTTGGACACTGTGGCTATTTCATCTGGTTTTGATGAGATATATAACTGTGTGTCATCAGCATAACAATGGAAACTAATCCCATGTCTTCTAATGTTCCCTAATGGAAGCATGTATATAGAGAAAAGCAGAGGTCTGAGAACTGATCCTTGAGGGACCCCATAATTAACTGGTAATAAACTGGAGGATTCACCATTTAATTCTACAAAATGGTATCGCTCTGACAGGTAGGATCTAAACCAGCTTAAAGCCTGTCCATGAATACCTGTGTAATTTTGTAAGCGATCTAGAAGAATGTTATGGCCTATAGTGTCAAATGCAGCACTAAGGTCAAGTAGAACTAATACTGACATACAGTCAGAATTAACACATGTGGAATTATGTACGTACATAACAAAAAAGTGTGAAACAACTGAAAATATGTCATGTTCTAAGTTCTTCAAAGTAGCCACCTTTTGCTTTGAGTACTGTTTTGCACACTCTTGGCATTCTCTTGAAGAGCTTCAAGAGGTGGTCACCTGAAATGGTCTTCCAACAGTCTTGAAGGAGTTCCCAGAGATGCTTAGCACTTGTTGGCCCTTTTGCCTTCACTCTGCAGTCCAGCTCACCCCAAACCATCTCGATTGGGTTCAGGTCCGGTGACTGTTGAGTCCAGGTCATCTGGCGCAGCACCCCATCACTCTCCTTCATGGTCAAATAGCCCTTACACAGCCTGGAGGTGTGTTTGGGGTCATTGTCCTGTTGAAAAGGTGGTGTGTCCAAACTTTTGGTCTGTACTGTGTGTGCATGTGTGTATATGTGTATATATGTGTATATATGTGTATGTGTGTATATATATATATATGTGTATATATGTGTATGTGTGTATATATATATATATATATATATATATATATATATATATATATATATATATATATATATATATATATATGTATATAATTATTTTTTCATTTGTCTAAACACTGCTTGTTATTTCTAAAGGCTACTGTGAAACCAACAAAGTGAAAGGTAAGGTCACATTTGAACAGAAATGAATGGCTAAATATAATGCCTTGACCTAGTCACTGAAGACACATGAACAACAGGCATTAACCTATTCAGTGAGTAAGTTTACTTACCCTGTGACACTTGTATTCTCTCTGTTGTGGGTGTATGTTGCTGGCTAGTATTGTTGCTCATGGGTGTGCTGTCTGGCTGTTTTTCTGATATTGCATGATAGAAGCCACAAATTGTAAACTGTACTATAAAATGTATACCCGTGGATCTGTTACCTTCATTTAAATGAATTTTCCTCTGTAGTTAAACCCAGAAAGTCATAAGATTGTGGTTCTTTGTTCTATTTCTGAGCATAAAATGCAGCTGAGTGCAGGTTAAATACAGGTAGGAGCTAAGAGAGTAGAGGTTTTCAGTTGGTCCGAAGAATTCCCAGGAGCCATTGTTTGGATTTGTCGCTTTGCTACGCAATACATAATTTGCATACATTTGAGAAAATCTGTGTGGCTCTTTGAGTTGCATACTTACATAGAAAACAAACAGTTGCTTGTCACTCGTTATTGATGTTTTATCATTTTATAGATCCCGATGTTGATGCAAAACTTAATGTTATGTTTGTTCCTTGCAACATGCAGTCAGAAGTCCACCCTCTGGCTTACCTTAATGAACAAACAGAGAACTAAAAGTTGTATTTACTTATTTTTTTTATTATTATTATTATTATTATTATTATTATTATTATTATTATTATTATTATTATTATTATTATTAATTTCATTTTAGCATTACAGAGTGTTTAAAGCTAAATTAGCTAGGGGCATTTTAGGTGTAATATTTATTCAAACATTTCCAAGGCACCGTTCACATAATATTTGAATATTATATTTACTATCCACATAAGCACAAAATACAAGGCACAAATCCCTGTCATGTGTGAATGCACTATATTATAGATCGTATAAAGTTGTATAGTTTTATGCAATACCAATCACAATTTAATATAGAGCAAATAAGTAAACATCAAATGCCACTTTACCTGCAGGCAGCCACATAGTACCTCACTGAAACATGCCACACTCTATTGACTAAATTAAATAATCCTTGTGGCAGTGATGACTAATCAGCCCCAGCACTAAATGATGCTACTACTGAGCCATTGAGCAAGCCCTGTAACCCTGCCTGATCCTGGTTAGCATTATAATGGCCGACCTAGCTCTCTAGCCTTATCATTCTACCATATGTACTAGAATCACCCAATCCCCCACCCCCCACAAAGCCTGGGCAAACCAGAATAGGTAATCAGCTGTTGCCCATGCAGCAGATCCCCCTCTCCTTGCAGCTGGTGAGCCCAAGGGAACGACTATGTCGATACAGCTTGGCACCAGTGGCATCGCAGGAGTTGCTGGAGTGACGTTGAAATCAATGTCGGACCACCTTTAGGGACTCCGTCTCCGGAATTTCTGTTGGGGTTTACTCCCTTAGCCTTCCCCATGAGTGGGTATAGCCGCAAGGCAGCGGAGGTTTGAGATCAGAGTTTTCCTTCTCCTAGATGAGCTACCACCCAAGGTTTACGAGCCCCATCTACCCGGATGTACTAGAATATGTAATCACAAAAAAAACACTGTATTTACCTATCTGACAATAAAAATTCTTTCTTTTTCTAAAACACAATTTATTTTTTTAAATAACAAGAACTTTTTTTTTATTTATCAAACAGAATCAGTTGCACTTTTGATGTTGTTCAAAACCAGTAATACGTGAGACGTTCAGGTTGGTCAGTAATGTGTCTCTAGTGTAATGAGCCAATTCCAAGTTTCCATTGTTTTCCTAAGCACCCAGACAGCACAGTGTGGCCTAACCAACATCCAGGCTTTATAATAGGACAGGTAGACAAATAGGAGGGGTCTGGACACTCAGCTTAAAGTCGGTTGCAATTGTGTTTGCTCAGCTGTGTGCATGTGTGTGGGTTTTTGTTTGTATGAGGTAGGTAGAGAGAACAGACTGAATCAAGTTCCTCCTCGTGAGAGTGGTTACACACACCCGAGCTCTGTGAAGTCATGGCTGTAAGACACGCACAGGGCCTGTTTGGTTAACATGTTTGCTCGATATGCATGCAAAAACATGCTGACTGATTCCTATCTCCTTTTCCCTCTTTACAATGCTGCGGTTCTCTTAGAAGTTATAATTGCCATAGTCTTATTCATGCCAAATGAGGGTAAAAGGTGAACGTTTTTATAATTATTTTAGTTTCTCTACTCCATGAACAAATAGAAACCTGAGTGTCTATCTAATTTGACTTGTTTGCAGTTATGGTTGAAAAATGTAAAGCACCACTTAGTTTAAGTGCTGTAGAAATTGGATATATGATCATGGCAATGATCATCTTCATCATAGTATATAATTTATTGTTATAAATTTGTTGTTTACTGTGAGTTATTGTCTAATTATAGAGTTTAGTCTGCTCTCTAAATTTGCAGTAACGTTTCTAAAACTTGGCAAACACAGACACAGAGTGATCAAAAACTTGTCTAACATGCTGTAGTATCGTTAGCAACTTGTTGCATTCTGCCAGGACCCACAAACCTCTCGTAGTTATGGTAACATTCACACTAATTACCACTTCTCCCATGCACATCCGTTAGGTTCATATTACATGAAAGGTTCAAAAAAATGAAAATCTTTAACGTCTCAAGATTTTCATGTGAATGTTTGGGCTACATATAAACAACTCGATCTCAATAACTACATTTAGACTGGCGAAAATCTCTGTACGTATAAATGCTAAAAAGGAAAACATCTTTACGAAAAAGTCTACAACAATTATGTTCTGTTCAGTAATATTCTGTGCCATGTTTGGGTTTGCAGTCAAGACTCTCTGTAGTCAGTTCTCCTTTTTCTCTTCCAATATCGTGACTTCTAGAAATAGGATATAAGACGTAAGAAAGTGAAAAGCCTTTGACCAGATAAATAAGGACAAGTTTTACATCTTGTTTTGCATATATACAAGAAAATGACTCCTGTAAAAGTTTCCAGATTATTTTGTTGTATTTAAGACTGTAGTTGTAGTCTTTTTGGTGATCTAAATTGACATACGGTTTTCTATATACCTGCTCTGTGTCATATTTTGTTCTAAGCACTATGGAAATATAATTGGCTTGAATTTATACTATGTTATACGTATATGTATGAAAGCTAAGTTGGAGATTAATTAACATCATGGTAACTGGTCTTTATCTTCGTTTTCTGTACTTATCTAAGAAATAGTACAATGAAAAATGGTCGAGAGAAAGAAATAATTGAATGCTATGGCTTCAACTGACAATTTCTAAACATTTTCATGCTAATCCATATGCACTGAACCCATCAGTTATGAAAAAAATATTGTTATAAGAATTTGTATGGCCTTGAAAAACATTTTTTTTTAATAATGTATTTGCTATTAAAAACATATTTTGAGTCAAACTCAAAATTATTGCTAAATTCCTTACATTCAAGCTAAACTTGAACTGCTTATAGTAGCATTGCTCTAAAGTTATACCACATTGTAGATATACTTCAATATCCTGAGCATCTGTGGAAAAAAAAATTCTCTTTATATTTGGTGTAGGTAATAAATAATTGTTTTGCTAATAACCTTTCTTACCAGCTGTGCAACATTTCTTCCTATAATGTAACCCATGAAATATTGCATGAAAAATATGTAGTTTTGTTGTTCATTTCTGTAATTAATTAATTAAAATGATGGGACTACAAGAACAGCTCATATTGGCAATTTTTCCTAACTGATTTTGTAGTCTAAGGTTGGCTTTAGCTGATAATTTGTCCATTATTCAAATATTGCTTATAAGATAGATTAATTCAGCATGGACATCTTGCAGGTTCTGTTTCTTTAAGGATTACAGAACATATTTTTGCTGTAGAAGTGAGATTTTCTGTGGGACTTTTAAATGGATCGTGTTTGACAACTGTGATTATTACTTATACCTGTTATGCAAAGGAAGTCTTCCTCTTGTCATATGTTGAACACATTTGGAGTAAAAGACACTGAAACTTGCCTAAAAATTAAAAACTCATTCTGAAGCTCAGGTAATATCATCAATATATATTATATAATATAATATATATTAAGTAAAATCATTATATGAATTTGGTGTACATAAAACAGCATGTTATGAATTTAGCTGGAATTAGTTCATAGCCTGTGATTGTTACCTTGACAGACGCTGAGTGACGTTGAGAGACGTTGAGTCCTCTCATCAGGTTTCTCGGCACCCGTGGGCGGCAAACTAAGCCAAGGACATTTGGGGGGAAAAGGAGAAGTACTTAAAGTTTCTTTTCAGACTTCATTCTTCTCTCTGACAGGTCAAGTTTGATAGATGGACCTGGAATGAGGAGGAGGATTAGCTTGTTTGTTGTCCAATTTGTTGATTCAGAGCTCATGAGAACTTTAGGAACGGGGAATAAAACCACACTTGGAGCTTAACATTTTTTTATCTCAAAGTTTCCCATGGTGAATTGGGTGGTGAAACCGTGTCTTCAAATCCAGTTCTATGAGCCAATTGCTTTGAATTATTGTTAGAAAAAATGCTGAGTGTTTTTATTTAGATTCAGTGTAGCAGGAACAAGTTATTCCAGGTCATGGTGACCTTCTCTGCTGAACTGGGCAACGATTCAACTCTCATTAAGTCACATTCTGTAGGTGAGAGCACCATATATTTTTGCAGTGAGAGATGGAACAATGAAAAGATTGCCTCTATACACCTCCCTGCCCCTACCTCTTTCTGTGACTGTGTTTCATTTCCTTTGGTGATGAAGATAGATCAAATTGGGACCAGTTGTGTTTTTGTGGTCTAAAGCTTTGTGTGTGCCTGTGTGCGTGTGTGCCTGCGTGCGTGTGTGCCTGCATGCGTGTGTGCCTGCGTGTGTGCCTGCGTGTGTGCCTGCGTGTGTGTGTCTGGAGAGAGGACAGTGTTGTCTGTTTGTAGTGTGCACACTATGGCAGTTTAAAGGGGGAGGGGATGTAGCAAGAGACGCTTTCCGAGGTGGGGTTTCCAGTACTACCACAGCAGCCACACCAAAAAACACAAACAAGGATTTATTACAGAAGTGCTTAAATAACAATGCCAAGAAACAAGTCTGTTTTAATTGTTATTATTCAAATAATGTCCTGTAATAAATGTTGATTTTAGTTCACTATAAAACTGGTCACCAGTTTAACACAATGGATTTTTATAGTATATCTTATTAAACAGTTGACACTGTTGTATATGTAGCATGATGTTATTGTCTATGTAGCCTACAAGGCTACTTAATCTTCTATGCATAACATATAAGGAACAAAATGGAGTGCATTATTACAGGAAAATGATCAACAATGGGCTGGGGGGGTGTGATATGTACATGTATGGGTGACATGTATGTGATATGTTCCTGTGACAGCACGTGAGAAAAGGGTTTTATTTATCTTATCCAGCAAGTCATAAAAAAAAGTCAATGATGTCATTTTTTTAATAGTTTTGAGTTACATTTAGTGATGGTCACACTTGCTGCAGAACAAGACCCTGTTATGTTACACCATCTAAAACAGTCACCAGCTTCACTTTTGTATCTCTCTTGAAGTGTCTCTACTGAAGATTTTCTTGTGGCAGGAAACTTACTAACAGATACCAAAAGCTGATAGCAATTCATTAATAATTAATCATTATTAATAATTAATAATTCATTAATTATCTGTTTCTTATCTGTCATAAATTTCATAGCAAGTGCAAGATTCAAGTACTTGTAAATGAGACCGAAATGGATAATGAAATAATAACGTATTAGAAGGAGCACATTAATATAAAACATATAAAAGTAAACATTCTGACCAATCAGACTCAAGATTTCGATGTAAATTTGTGTGAGTTCTTAATTATATCATGGCCCAGTGAGGCTTGGCTTCCAAACATTTATGCCTTTAGGCTTCACCTGCTATTTAATTACTGAGAGCAGTTTAGCTGGCACTTCTGCTGCTGTGTTATTGGGAGCTGTGGCATAATTTTGTCTGCATTCCACCGTGATAAACTGGAGCACTAATAGCTACATGTGCACCTTCCAGTGTGCTGCTAATTCATTAACAGTTGGACAGAAAATGAAATGAGAAACAACCTGACAGTCTACTGCAGGAAAACACAGATGCTGTTACTTAGTGGTCTGGTCTGTTTTAATGGCAGACACTGCTACAGTTTATCCTCAAAATGTTTATAATCAGCAGAGACAGCTATATTTAAACCGGCAGTGAGGCTGTTTAAAGTCTGAGAACATACATAATGGATTGTTTTGTTAAGAAATTGTTTCAGAGGTGGGGGGGGGGGGGGTGAATATGATTGTTTTAACTCCCTTTAGGAGGTTTTGTTTTTCTCGCTATTAAAGCGCAGTCTGGTACATTTGTTCACACTGAATATTCTCTGCACTGCTCTGTGTTAATTTATGTTACGAACCTGAGCTCGGGTTACCGCCTGTGTGAAGTTTCACATGTTCACCCTGTGTGTGCGTGATATTCCAACACCATCTCTTATTTCCTCAAACCACCTAAAATATGCCGGTAAGGTGATTGACTTTGCTAAATTGCCCTAGGTGTGAATGAGTGTGTGAATGTGTCTAGAACGTGTGGTAATTTGAATTGACTTCCACACATTTGAGAAGATATGGGTGAGTCTGTAACATAGCCTTCTCTAAGAGCAACGATCAGATCAGGATCCGTTAATATAAGGAAACGTGGGCAGAAGTGTGAGTAGATCTTAGCACTTGTTTTTTATTTTTCTCAGCTAATCCATCCTTGTTGCTTGCGCTCATTGAATAACAGGCATACTGTGACAGTAGGGCTAGGAGAAGGGTGTGAGAACAGTGTTTTAAGTGGAGGTCAACAGCAGGCTTGAGAAAACACAGGATGTGCAGTGGGATCTGTGTTTCCGCTTCCTGCTGGACAGTGGGACTGCATGGAGGAAAGGGAAGAGAGGGGGCGGGGGGTTAGTGGAAAGAGTGTCCTTGGTTCCCTGCTTTGGTGGCGGAGATGGTGGTGTCTTTCTCTCTCTCTCTCTCTCTCTCTCTCTCTCTCTCTCTCTCTCTCTCTCTCTCTCTCTCTCTCTCTCTCTCTCTCTCTCTCTGTTAGTGTGTGTGTTGATGGAGCCTGGGGCCTGCAGGATCCTGTGTCAGCAGGAGTGTTGGGGAGAGAGAAAGAGGCTGGACGGAAGTGGATTGCTGGCTGTGGGCCAAGCAGCGTCTCTCCATCATCTAGCTGTCTCTCCCACCCTCCTCTGCAGAAAACATTCCTTTCCATGTGCCTCTATATGATGTGACTCCCAACACCAAGCATTTCAAAGATTCAATTATTTTAGACAATTAATTAAAGTTTTTTTGTTTTATAAAGCAGTTTTAATGGAAGATGTGTTGTTTGCCTAAGGGCTCAAAAAAATGTCTTCTTTTTCCCCTTTATGTTAACTGAAGCTTAACTGATGCGCGTGTGTCATGTACTTTTGTAAGAACTATTTTTCCAGATATTAATCTGTACTTTGCTGAACATGGTTAGGGCTGTGCGTTTGTTCATTTGTTTATTTGCACTGGATCCTCCACTACTATATTCAGTATCTCAAACATTATTATTGCAAACACAATCTCATTGGCTGTATGTCAAACTATAGCTTTGCAGGTGTGTTTGCCAGAGACGCAGTTGTCATGGTACTTGTGTACAGTATGTGTGTGTGTTTGCATATGTGCATGTGTGTGTATGTTTGTAGTGTGTGTAGCTCCTCAGCTGTATATGAACAGGAAACAATATGGGGGAGTAACACCTGTCTCAGATAAGCCACACTAACACAGACACACTTAAACACACTTTCCTTAGAACCTAATCTAGGTTTCTATCAGTAAGTTCTGCGTACTAACTGAACAACTCTGTTTATGGCTCATTTTCAGTCTTTTTTTTCTTCAATCAAAACTGTAAAACTCTTTTAGTTACGTTCCCTGATAAAAAGTAAATGTACCTGTAAAAAGTCATTATACTTGATTGAGGTTATTTTGGGTTTTGATGCTTTCTACAGCATGTTTTATGTAATATTATACATATGGGATTATATTTCCCAAAATGATAGTCAGAATCTATTACTTTTTAATGATTTTGTGTGGTAAAAGTATTTAATAAATGATATATCTAATATAATTATCTATGTGATGGACTGGCATCCGATCCAGTGTGTCTTTCCATTTTGCAGAGTTACAGGGATAGGCTCTGTGTCCATAATCGATCTAACGTGATTACTGAAGCATGACCTAAAGCTGTTACTGAAGATGGATGAATGAAATGATTTCATAACTTGTTGTATTTCTGAGCACTGTTCAGGGAAAATGATTCACTGTCAGAAAAAAAATCAGTGGAAAAAAAAAAAAGAGAAGTGTGGGAGGTTTTTGATTGCTTTTTAAATAAGGTTAAGTACTTTTAGATTTTACATGGAAATTTTTAGCAAGGTGGCGCAATGACTTTATTTTTGTTCACTGATCTGTTGTTTTGATAATCTTCAGGCCTGGAAGAAGCGCTGGTTTATCCTACGCAGTGGGCGCATGAGTGGAGACCCAGATGTTCTGGAGTACTACAAGAATGACCATGCCAAAAAGCCCATACGCATTATTGATCTACACTGCTGTGAGCAGGTCGACGCAGGACTCACTTTCAAACGTAAAGAGTTCCAGGACAGTTTTGTGTTTGATATCAAAACAGCGGAACGCACCTTCTACCTGGTGGCAGAGACAGAAGATGAAATGAACCGCTGGGTTCGTTCCATCTGCCAGCTTTGCGGATTCAATCAGTCTGAAGACATCCATGGTGAGTAAACCTTGTCTTTAGCCAATATGAAGGTTATGGATCGATCCTAGGTCCTAAAAAGTACCAGTATCACAAATTTATCAGACAGTCTACTATGACTTAAAGGAATTGGGGGGAGCGGTAGCTCAGTGGTTAAAGTGTTACTGATTGGAAGGTCATGAGTTCAAATCCCAGGTCCGCCAAGCTGTCACTCCTGGGTTCCTGAGTAAGGCCATAAACCGTCAATTGCTCAGCTGTATAAATGAGATCAGTGTAAGCCACTCTGCATAAGGGAGTCTGCTAAATGCCATAAATGCAATAGTCAAATTTACACAATTTTCCATTTATACCAAACGCAGTCAATCAACCTAAACATGTTGTCCAAAGTTTACTTCACTATTATTGCACAGAAAGTAGGGGGGAGCCACAGCTAACAGGTAACAGTAATCAATCATGTGAGCTGACATCCAAATCACCACAACACTGAAGATGTAATTAAAAAAGCAATGATGGATTTGATTCTGTATATGTATTGCCTGGTGAAAGAGTTTGTCAAGGAGAGAGCATTTCCAAGGTGTTGCCCGATTTTTATAAGTCAATAGTGTTTGAGATTCGCCATACCAATGTCTCACTGAATCTAAATATGTTCATCAGTAGCTTAGCAAACTGGCTAAATAATGCAGCTGGGATTTTAAAGAGAATTTTTGTGCCTCCTGCGTTACACCACAGAAATCATTTACCTTATGTACTGGGAGATGGCAAGACATCATTAATGACATTGATTGACAAAATTGCCCGTGCTCCCAGGGTGTGAAGAATGATGTTCTTCTCCTCCTTGTCAGTTAGAGCGACAGCGAGTAATAATTGGCATCTGAGAGCACATCTATGTTGAATGATTTCATCCTTTTCTTTCTTTTATCTTTTGCTTTATGTCGTTTTGTCAAGGCTGTTTGTTACCCACCTGCTCACGTCCCAAGTGGTTACTGAGATCATTTTTCATTGTCCAAAAAAAACATTCTTAAGAAATGACACTGCTTCTGTAAATCAACTGAACTCTATTTTTGACAACAGCATTTTGTTGATCCTGGTGGTGTCAACTACCCCTCAGTATTAGGATGGGGCAAGTATCATATGCGTTGACAACTAGCTTCTCACCTGTAAACATGAAGAAGGCTATACTCTGTGCTATACCAAATGGGGAGAGGAATTATAATTATTAGTAGTATAATTATACTACTATAAGATACAGGACATAATACCCTTAATTTATAATCGACTGTGTTGCATCATCACTGTGGTTATGACTAGAGCCTGGGTGTGGCAAAATAGACTAATACATGAGTCTTTATTTTTTTAATGTATTATAAGGTGGAAAGAAATGTGCACAGGCTAGGACAAAGCAGGAATTTTTTTGTCAGTACAATGGCATCTTATCTGGTCATGTCTCAGCAGCTTATGTCTCTGTTTTGATCATAGGAACAATTGTATCATACTGCAGGTTTATTTCTATTTTTCCATCCATCCATCAGGTTCTCTTTAAGGATTCTTAAGCTTAAGATGCTACTCTGAAGACGAAATGCTCTGTGACCATTAAAATAACAAATCTTACTAGTTTTCTAGTGCAGACAACAAACACTAATGGAATTGGTAATGTACCTATAGATTATATATTGAATAGTGAGAATATGGACATATTATCCAGTCTTACTTCACTTCTCTAGGGCTAAGAAAATTAATTATTTTGAATATTTATTTTAACAAAAAAAAAAGC
This sequence comes from Tachysurus fulvidraco, assembly GCF_022655615.1. Taxonomy (NCBI): domain Eukaryota; kingdom Metazoa; phylum Chordata; class Actinopteri; order Siluriformes; family Bagridae; genus Tachysurus; species Tachysurus fulvidraco. Next base: position 13,334,251 of record NC_062528.1, on the reverse strand, counting down.
ATTTGTACATTTTAGTGTTCATTTAAATGTGTTGCTCAAAAATATCAGTAGAAATGTATGCAGGGGCAGATCCATTTCCAAATGATTATGCTAATGTTCTCTCTGAATTGATGAAAAGGTCTGATAGAAGACATTGGAAGGCAATATGATATGATGATTCGTTGCTATCTTTTCCCCGATGCTTCTCATCCTTGTTATTTGAGAAAGTCGGGATGGATCAACCCTGCCAAATGGAGGCAGTGTCTGAAAGGTTTATTGATTTTTTTTTTTCTCGCTTTTTGTTTTGTTAAAGAAAGGTAGTGATTCTCCCCATCATGGCCAGTATGAAAGCAGAGTGTATATGGGAGTATTTAATTCTGCCTCTGGGAGTCATAAAGGGAACTTTATGTATGTGTATTGTGACCCTTACATGTTTCAGTCTGATCTCTTAGATGTGTAACAATCACTATGTAACTTAATGGACATCATGAGTGGTTCTTGTGTTGGAGGTGATTGGAGGGTTTCCTGTATTTTTAATTTTTTTTTTTTGGTGGAGCATAAAATACAGCACGAAATACAGTATATAACACACAATCCACAAGAAGCACAATACACAAGAGGCAGCACAATCCCACCACACTAACTTACAGTAAGTGGTATATGTTTGCACTCTGTTATTGTGTCTGATTTTCTAGATGATTGTTTCTATTTTAAGACTCTTTGTTTCCTTCTGGTCTTGCATTAAGGTTTTTTTCCCCCAGAATATTAATAATTTATGAAGCAGGGAGTATAATACAACACAATACTTTGATCTGATTGATTGAAAAGCTTTTAAATATGTTTTGTTTTTCTTAAGTTCAGTTACTCCAGTTAGAATGAACCTAAATCAAAGGATGCATATGACTTAGTCCTGTGTCCTACATTACATACATCAGATCAGGAAGGAACATTTTACTGTATTAATTATAATCATCATTAAGAATAAAAAACAATAGCCCCTTCTGTAATTTTGAATATTGTGCATATTTCATGTCCTATATAGTTTCTTAATTTTTTCTCACTTTTCACACATTTAATTAACTTGTCCTTGGAAAGTGCAGCGGTAGACACAAAGTCATTAAGTATTCACACATATATATATATAGTTCAAGGAAGTTTCATGTTTATGATAAATCCACATTTTTCTACCCACACGCACTTAAAAATGCTATTTTACCTAATTATTTAGTTAAATTGGTAATGTTTTCTAGGTACTGTGAATTCTGGCAGGTTTTGCTATTCATTTTTTAAAAGCATCATATTTGAATGTGCAATGTGATCTCAGACAGATCATATGTAGACCCTCACATGAAGTGTACATTTCTTAACTGTTTTTTTTACAGCACATCTTTAATAGAAGCACCAAATTTATATCCAAATCTCCTTACTGTCATTTTCATGCCTTTGCCTAAGTGGAGAGCTGCTGTACAAAGTAGATCGTCAGAAGCCATAACATGAGACGTATATTATGGCCGTGAATCATACAGACAAGCCACTTTAAGGCCTCAGGAGCCAGGTGTGATGTGTGTTTTAAGCATCACAGGTGCAGTGATGTTGTCTTTCACCTTTCGTCATTTTGGTGAAGTCATCTCAGCTTGGCATTGTGCAGTGTTCACTTAAAACAATTCTTATAAATTGATGTACCACAATGCTTTAAAAGAGTTAAGGTGCAATTTTTTATTTGAAATAAAACTGAATGGGTGGATATTTGGATCATACACAATTTAGGATTGTACAGTAACTGTTCGTAATAGAGCAGAGTCATGGGATGGCTGTTGTTACATTCACATGTGCAGGACAAAGAAAGGTCACATTGATGAATATGGGGCAAACAGAACACAGCAGAGTGAATAATAAACGTCTTTTCAAACATTATCCCTGTCACTGTGTTTAAGCTAACAGGTTCTTGGATGTATAAATATGTTTATTAGAGAATAGTAAGGCAGGCAGGATTAGAAACATCTTGTTTGCACCACTAAAGTATAATATAGTGCATCATTATTTTGTCTTATATTCTCTTTCTCTTAAATTTATGAGTGATGCTGTTTAAAATACAGTTAGTGCGTTTCATGTTGTGTATTCAGATGCCAAATGATTTGTTTTTGTTTTACAGCACACACACACATACATACACACACACACACATACCCATCCTAATACACATATGCTATCCCTGCTGCAACTTTAAACTCCTCTAAATGACCTCTGTACACAAGATGCTGATGCTCTGATTTGATGCTGAGTTATTGTATGAGCTACAGCTATGGTCTCCTCCAGAGAATAAAACACCGATGCACACCAAGATTGCAATATAGATCAGAGCAGATCTCTCTCTGACTCACTTACTGTTTTTCTCGGCCAAATGCCATTGCTGACCGCTCATTTTCCCCCAGCTAGTATCAAGTTGTCAGCTGCTCTACACTCTCTGAGAAATAGGACAGACTAGATCGCCTCTAAGTGACTGTCACTTTGCTCTACAGTAGGCTTTAAAAGTACAGTATTATGAACTGTTTTTATGTCATCAGCACATCGATAGTATTTGTACAAATATCTTTTCCACAGGAAAATACATAATTAACACTTATCTAGTCTGCACTTTTCTGCAATTTTCAAATAGCATGTATTATTACACAGCTAAAGAATAAAGCATGTTTCAGTTTTAAAAGCCTTATTTTTGATAAACAAGTATCATCCATTCATGCATACTTATATACAGTATGAGACAAATAACTATCGACACCATTCATTGTATGATCAAAATTATAATAAAATGCTGTTTTGCAAGTTTTTGCAACTAAAATTCTAGTGCTTTAGAAATATTAATATTAATAAGCATCAGATTTTTATTTGTGAAGTACAAGTTGTATAAGAAAGTCTTTTTGGTGCTGAGTCACATATAGTACAGGACAGCACTGCAGCCAAAGAGTACAATAACAATACAATACATTACATAGGAAGACAGCACAAAAGTTTAATGTGGATATAGTTGATGCAGCAAAATATAAGAATGTGATATAATTATTACGATGACTATAATAAGTGTTATTTTGCAGGTGTTCATGAAATTACTGTTTAATTTTAACTGGTGTATTAAAGTGATTTGTGCTGCATGTCAGAGGGAAAGGGAAGTGGAAAGAGTCTTTATTTAGATAGATTGTAGCCTGGAGCAAGAAACTGTGGAGGTGTGGACATGCCACGTGATTTCAGTGCTCTTATTCTGCGTTTCTGTTGTGAAAGGAATCACAGCAAAAGAAAGTGGCTGTGATGTGTTGAGTAAGGTATTATTTTTCCCTACATGCTTCTAGCATTGTCTAAGTTAGTTTGCTATCTAAGTGAACAGTCCAATTTTCTTCCTAATCCCAAACAAGATAAACTGCTAGAACTTTGTCTGTCAATCAGAAGAACCTAAACCAGTGGTGGTCAGTCGGTAAGCTTGTGTATTACACTGCACTGTCATGTAGCATGAACAACAATTGGAAAAGATGCATTGACTGGCTTCATGTGTCTCAGAAGAGCTAGTTGGGTGAAATTAACAAAATGAGCTTTTGTTTTTAAAGAAGGACCAAATGCAAACAAAAGTACATTCAGTTTAGTCATGAATCTTAAAGAAAATGACATATAAGTCTTTAGTATCTATGGTACCTAATATATATGTTATGTGTAGTAAGTATTTAATTAATATCTTATTGTTTAAATATAAGACAATTTTTAGTCATGGATAAAAAATGTATAAAGATAAACAATAAAAAAAAGATAAACAATTCTTGGCAGGGAAATACTAAGTGCTGTGTATTTGTTGGCAGTGTTTGAGATTTTTATTATTGTAATTCATAGAAGACCATGAGAAATGATTTTAGTGAGAATTTCACCTAAAAAAGACAGATGACCTATGTGTACACAGAATTTGCTCTCCTTGCTTAAATCCAGATATCTGACGGCCTCTCATTTCTGACTATTTCACTTTACATTTTCAGACCACTTGTTTACCAATAGACATGTTCTTCAGCTCAGAACTTGAGTGTTATGTCTTTTAAGTCTAGTTTTGTCTACAAATACGTCAGCCTGAATAAACAAGGATGTTCTGCTGTCTAGATCATACATGTAGCCAGACATCTGTTTTGAGGACAAACAAGAAGTTGTTCAGTACCTAGTGTGTATCAGCTGGGCTTGTTATCAGGGGTCTTGCTGCTCCAGCAACGTAATACCTAAAAAATTCTGCACACTTCTACTTACACAGATGTGGGGGATTCCCAGGATGACGAAGCTAACAGACGAGTTTGTTCTTATTTTTAAGGACTCAGACATTTCACAGGGAGAGCACAACCATAACAGTGTAGTCAAAACAATGATTCACAACAAATGTTGTCTGCAAATGAAGTCTGACTTGTGCCTTATCTGTACACTTGAGCATGAATTCATTGTGGAAAGTTCTTGTAAGCTTTGTAAGCCTTTACAATATATATCTTTATACAATGTGATTTTTTCCCCTTTAGAAGGACTTTATCTTCAGGCTGTGTGTGTGTGTGTGTGTGTGTGTGTGTGTGTGTGTGTGTGTGTGTGTGTGTGTGTGTGTGTGTGTGTGTGTGTGTGTGTGTGTGTGTGTGTGTGTGTGTGTGTGTGTAATAGAAGTGCTCTGGGGGATGGTAAATGCGAGCAGCAGCAGGCTGGTATCGATACTCTGATCTGTCTGACTAGCCGGGCAAGGTTAGACTGCACAGGGAAGGGGAGAGTGAGTGTAAGCTCCTCATGGGACATCCACCAAGGTTATGCAAGGGCAGTCTAAACACCCTCCCCTCCAGCATACTCGCTCGAAAACACGCACACACACACAAAGTGCCCTTCATGTCCATTGATTTTTATTGAAATAGCGAGACGCCATGCTGCTGTGGGGTCAGATTGCTGATGCTACTCAGCTGTCTGCCTCAAACTGCTGCTCATCCACATCCCAGAATACCAGCACTCATCAGCACTCCACCACACACCCTGCTCCATAGGCCAGGGAAGTGTTGCCTTTTCTATATCTCGGTAAATTTTCTGGGAAAAAAGTACAACCATGATGAAATGTAGTCCAGCATATAATGGTGGAATTATGATTTAAGTGGTTTAAGAACAGCAAAACCACATATTTATCAAAAATATTTTTTGACACTCATTTACTAATGGGATCATTTGTTCAAAACCAGTCCATGTAGTCTATTTTAGGCAATGTAGTCAGATTTACAACACGAGCTCATTGATTAATATGAACATAGATCTTGTCATTTAATCATCACAGCCCTGGATGCAGAATACTAAAACTTCTGTAATCCCATAATAACCTCTTCCATGAGTGCTGCTTACCAAAGTATTTAGTCAATCTACCAGTGATCAGATCTGAACTTCATGTTGAGACTTTTCATTTGTGATGCTGTAAACCTGTCTTTTTCCCCCAAAAAATTTAAAAGTGACTTTGGAATTCAGTGAATCATTCACAGAAATTTATGCTAGTTCTCAGATCTAAAAAAAAAGTTATCAGTATATTTCCTTTTACTGGCCTATTTCAAGTTAGCATGTTTGCATTTGAAGGAACGATCGAAAGAACAATATAGGTGAAGATTTTTAGTTGTAGGTTGAGATGAACACTCTAAGAACACATAATGTTACATGTCCATCTGTGGCTGATTTATTGCTGCTGTGACCATCAACAGACAATGACAGTTCTTTTTAAAATAAAATTGTAGGATATTATCTTTTTATGCTGTAGGATTATATGAGACTTGTGGGATAGCTACAAATTATGGTACTGGCAATTGCCAACCATAATTTAATTTAATTTAATTTAATTTATGGCCAACTAAATTAATTAAACTTGCTAATTGGAAGAAAAATGTAATTGGAAAAAAACAATTGGATAATAAATCCTTATTATCTCTGGTTGACTTCAAACAATGCTTCTGTATATGTGACCTGTTTTCTGCATGAGTCTTGCTCACACACGATTGGTTATGTTTATGGCCTAGAAGGTTTACAGCCTAAAAGGTTTATCACTCTGATTTTAAAGCCAACGCCAAAAATCTGCTCAATGGCTACACTGATTTTATATCAAAGCACCACTGGAAGTGAGACTGGAAAGTGATACTTTAAGGAAGCAGAAGGGGGACATAATAATGTAGAGTGAATGGCTATCAGTTTGTGTCCTGGACCAGTGAGATTAATTACAGTTCAGATCACTGAGGGTGAGATGGAGATTTTTATACAGTCCCAACAGAAACAGTCCTCAGTGGTGCCTTCCACTGCATGGTTAGGGCTGGATTATCTCCTAATACAAATTTTAGGAGTATCTAAACATTAAAGCCAACAGTGTCAAATTACTGCCTATTGTTTGCAAGTCATTTTAACATTCTAAAATGATTTGTTGTTATTTTCATTTTTTGCATCAGCATATTGCTGTACTTGCCTTTTCCTCAAGGCTGAATGTCTCTAAATGCCCCATTCATCAATAAAGTTTCTCTGGCTGGTGAATAAACAGCAAAATGAAAACTGTCCAAAAGCATCGAGCCAAGACTTTACATCCCTATGGTAAAAGATAAATGAAAAATGTGTTGAAATTTCAAGGTCTCTTTGCAATATCTAAAAACAGCTAATATTGATAGCATGGTATTAGCCTGAAAGGAGATATCTCATGGTTACCATTGTATGCTGGATTGTACACCTGCAAATAAATAGCAGGTAATACAAGCTACTTACTGCTTACTACTACCTCAAGTGGGAGTGTAAATGTGTGCACTAATGCTCTGTTTCTCTAGTACAGCTCATGGTGTCTATAACATTGTGTCATGTGCTTTTGAGAGCATGACTTGAGATCGTCAAGGGCATCCATTTTTGTTCTACTCGTTTTTAAATGCTTATTCTGGTTCATCAAACACTGATGAACTCTGTTCTAGCAATTATATTTTTTAATGAGAAATATGTTGTTTACTTATTTGACAGACGTTTATCTAAACCAGCTTTAAAACTATGCCTTTTCCTTATTTGGCAATTGTTTTTGTACAAAAAAATTTATTAGCATTTATGCTAATATCTATGAGTGCCATGGGGTTAAACATGTTGTTCAAGGGCACAATGCTGGCTCATTATCAACTTTGACATCTGAGCTTAAAACTTACACTCATAGAAACTACCAAACAACCAAACTTCCACTGTGTACCTCTTTGTCAACAACACTCTAATGGTATCACTTGCCAAATATTAGGTTTCTATGTATAATGCACTATGTTTAAGTATATGTCCTCATCCTCCTCTTTTTGTTAAACACTTCTCCAGTTGAATCATTTGTCAAACCTTATCAGGTTTGGTAACACTAATTGTGGAATAGTACAATTATTCTTATCAGAAGTATTACGTCAATGGTTCCACAATTTCTCTCAGACTCTCTGATATGCACAGTAATATTCTATTAGATTATACATTGCTGACTTACATACCTTTGGTTGGCTGAAGGAGCTGATGTGCTCTGTTCCAGGTATTACTCTCACTTTTTCCACTGAGAGAATGAAATGTAATCCTCCAATCCTCCGCAATGAACTCTCTCACTCCCCCCCCCCCCACCTCCTCCCTGATTATGGATGATCATCTGTTTACTGCTTTGCAGTAGTGCTCGGTTTTTTTTCAAACTCTCTGTGAACCTAGATATAAGAGGAACACTACTTTCCTTCCACCTTTCTTTCATGTTTTGAAATATATTTATAAAAAATACATTAAAAACATGGTTGATCAGTCTAAGCTCTTGAGGCTAATTGAAGTTGCTGTGTGGTTCTGAGCAGCACTCACATGATGTAGGCAGTGGTGGAGGGGGTTGGAGAAGACTGACTCTTGGGAAATGACCCTCATCTCGCTGTGTCACTCTGATAATTGCTTTATATTCAGAGCAAGTCTCCCTGACCATCTCAGCTCACTTGCTTTTTAGACACAAATCTGTCTCTTTTATTTGGATGTTGTTCACTTGTTTCCAGTTCTGTGCCACCAGTTGTTGTTATTGAGGTATATTTTTAGGCCAACAGTTTTCCATAACACCACCACTATTGTCATCCTCTCACCAGCCGGCACAGTAGTCTCTGAAGTGGCCAGAGATGTTATCTACTGACGTCAACCTCATTAGGGCAAATAAAATGTCCCAACTTTAGGAATGTAAATGCCTCTTGGCGTACCATTTTGGATGCACCATTATCATTGTGCTGGGTGTTGTGCGAGAGAATTGGACCCAAGAGACAAAAGAAGTCTGTCCAGAGACTTTTAGAGTAGACATGGTAAAGTTCATCTTTCTTAAACACCATCCATTTTTGCAGAAACTGCTAAAGAAATTACTTTTCAACAGTCAGCCATTAAAACTGAAAAAGGCTACAAAAAAGTGAAATTGGGTTTACTCTGTTTTGATATCATGATTATGATTTAGAACAATGACCATCAGAGCAAGCTATTGAAAAGATACCAGAGGAAAAATTTGTAGTATCTGTACAATTACCTTTTTTAATATACTAAAATTGGATTTTATCATTGGGTCATTCCATACTTCTATTTCAGTATAAGATATAAATCATATTATCCCCTGTCCTCGGATGACTTTTTCAACGTAGGGAGGAAATGAGGTTTTGATAAAAGACTGCCTTTCTTCTCACTTTCTCCTTATTCCAGCCCTCCTAATTTTGGACTCCTGATGTTGTGAGATTGTGGCCGCTTTGCCAGTAGACAAGGTATCACTGGCCATTATTGGAACATTGCTACATTGCATGTAAGTGACACATCACTTGCATGTGTACTGAAATTAAAAAGCATTGTGCATTTGGGTATCATGACATAGGATCTTTGGTGAACACCTTCATGAGTTTAGAACCCAACATTCAGGACTTTAGAAACAGGCAGGTTACATCATTACAGACTCCTCTCACCCTCGGCCACAACCTGTTTACACTTCTCCCTTCAGGAAGATGCTACAGATCTCCGTGCCCTAGAACATCTAGGCAGAAAAACAAACCCACCCCCCACCCCCCTTGCCATATCCGGGTTAAACAGCTAATACAGGGATTATTACCCGTGTTCTCTAATTCATTCTCCATCTCTTTATTACTGCCTCTTTCTCAAGTACTATGTAAATATGTAAAACATTACTATTTAAATGTTTACTGTTCTCATGACAGATATGTATGTATGTATGTACCAAGAGCACCTTAAAAACCACAGCAAATTCCTTGTGTGTCTGTGCACACTTGGCAAATAAAGCTGATTATAATTCTTGTTTTGACATAGGTGCGTTTTATTTAATTTATGCTGGTTAAAAATATGCTTTACTTTTTTTTCTCATTTATTGTTTCTATTATAAAATTGATAATTATGTTTCACCACAAAGATCCTTTCACATAATGCTAAGATTTCTGGTTGAAATACCATTCAGTAAACTCAGTTAAAGAAATATCAGTCAACATTTTATCAAGGAAATCTAAAATTATTTGATAAAATAAACTCAGTTAAAGAAATATCAGTCAACATTTTATCAAGGAAATCTAAAATTATTTGATAAAATAATATGACAAAATCAAAGAAAACTATAATTTGAGGTTATTTGAATAACCTATTCCAAGTACTCCAAACACTTTTCCATACTACCATCAATCAAGCCTTTTTAGGCACTTTAGTGTAGCAAATGTATTGATCAATCCCATTAGCATCAGTGATGAGCCATCAGGACTACTCCCTGGGCTGCTTTGTCTCGTCACTACTGTATAATGTAATTTTCCATTTTGAGGCAACATGGTCAAACCTATATAGTACTATAGAGTTCAACTACAGTGCCAGTGCACTGCCTTAAGGTATTTTCTCCATCATGTAACTCGATTCCACCAAGCTCTGTAACAAATGTGAAGAGCATATTTTGTCCTAGGTTGGGGGTGAGCAACCCCCAATAAATCAATACATATCATGCCTGTAAGAGGACAAGAGTCCACAGAGATGGTTGAAGCATTTACAGAGGTCTCAGAGGCCATTGGAAGAGTGCTTGCTAAACTAGCCATAAGAGTGGTAGTGGATTCTCATAAAACAATGGACTAATTGAAGACCAGTATGAGCCTATTGACACTGTGCCCTGGTCATAGCCTTTTTCCGGTTGTCCAGTGGTGGGGTAAAGTGAGGAACATCTGTGTCTCCCTTTGTCTCTATTTCCCTCTCCCTCTGCCTGCGTCCGAGTCAGGGGTATGACCACATTATCCCGACATATATATATGTACTGAATAACTGTCATGCTGATTCCTCAAATTTAAACAAAAAAATATTAAAGATTTCTCTGATTTTAAAGATTTTATTTTTTTTTTGTGTATTTTACATAATAGCGGTAAATGCATCCCATGACCCATAAGTTGAAGAGCAGAAACTCCTGAGGTCTGAATATGTGGTGGTGGGTATCATTCTGCCTCCCACTACAGCATGTGGAAAGTGTGGATCTTCTCAAGAGGCGTAATAAACTTAGTTTTCCACCCACTCTTTGGCACTCTATCACTTTTTCTGCCCAGCTTGTTGTGCGTGAGGAGGATGATGGGTGGTGGGAAGAAAGGGTCATATGCACTTTCTGTTTTTTTGGCTTTCCGCCTGGTCTATTTTGAGTTGCAAGGCCTGAGATTTGCCTCCACTCTGCAGACCCATGCTGCAAAAATCAGATGTCATTAAGAAACAGCCCAATTCAAAGGCCATGCTGTTCACACAGTTCTGTGTTAAGACATAAAAACAGATATGTTGTGGATAATAGAAACTATACATTTTTGTGCATGTTGTTAGAGCCGGGAAAGCATGCTATAAAAAATACCTTTGGCTGAATACAGAAAAACCTAAAAATTCATTTTTTTTCTCCTTTTCTTCCAAAACTGGCTTTCAGCATTGGTTGAGTTTGGAGTACACACTGAAAGCTATTCAATCCAAATGCCAACATGGATGGCTTAATGCTCTTAATTTAATTTTCCATGTCTATTGACTTCATTGATTATGGCAGGAAAGAGAAGCTGGTTGCTCTTTTTGGTCTTTTTATATACAAGTTTGCAAAAAGAAATCAATAAATCCATTTTGGATGGTCGTTCTAAGTAAAATCCTTTCTGTAGTGTCCAGGACATCCTGTTTCCTGTGACCTCATGATGTTTGTGATGAATGTTGGTTTTGTTTTTGTTACTTACTTACTACTCAAATCCAGCCTGAATAGATTTTATGCACGTCTTCATGCAACATGTCTAAATCTTTATTTATTTATTTTTCAATTACTACAGATGATAGGCCACCTACTTCCCACATGCATCGGTCCATGGCTGGTGACCTCAACAGTTCTCTGTTCTCTAGCTCCTCTGGTGAACGGAAGATGACTGTGCCATCACACTCCAGCCAACCAATGCTGTTCACCTTTGACATGCCAATACGCCACTCCCATGCCCCTCTATCCAACAGTGCCCCCCAGGACTACCTCCTTCTTCACCAGTGTATGAGCCGGAAAAGTGAGAGCACCCGGTAAGAGACATGACCTCTACAAACCAATACTATTTTTGTTTTTGCTTCATCTTTGTCTTGAATCTCAAGAGAACAAACATCTTTAGCCGCCATTAGTTTTTATTCTATTATGTATAAACAAATAAGTGAAGCTTATCTTTACTTCTGAATAGGAACCTGAGTTAATAACACATATTGAATTAAAAAAAATCAAATACCAGGTAAAGTGGAAAAGACCATTGATATGATTTGAATTACATTCCATATCTTTCAGAGAATGCTTGGATTTTGAGCATGTTACTTGAAGCTGTATTTAGAGCAAAGAAATCTGAAGGCATCATGTGAAAATTTGTGAATTTTCTCAAACCTTAATGATGTGTAATGTCTCACCACTTGTTTATATGAAGCTAGAAAAAAAAGTCAATTTTTAATATGGATGCAAGTTTAAGCGCCCTTCCCATAGACCCATTATATCAGACTGCCTTTTCAATAAAATGACTCAGCTGAATGTGAGACTGTGTTATTATAGACTCTAATAGCTCCATCCATCATGCCTGAGAGTGGGAAACACTGACTGTTGTTGCCTTTTGGGTACAGTCATGTAATATAGCATTTATGGCAGTCCTGTATATAGATTTTGTTTTTTAAACACAGTGCCTTATATACTCCACTCCAACCCATTACTGGAGCAGACTAGATATCTTAAAGGCTTTGATATCTTGATTTTGCACCAAATCTTAGAACAAAGCATCTAAGGCTTTATAATATTATAATGTTTATTTATATATTTATATATGGACTGTATAAGAAATAGGAAGGGAATTTGGAGAGACTGACTATTGTTCATGCCTTTGTATACAGTTCAAAGGTAAAAAAAAAATAAAATAATCAAAAACATCAAAAAGTTGTATGAATTCATTTTCTGGCTGTTCCACTGTATATGCATTTTATTAATAATTCTTGTCATAAATCTCATTCACAAAAGCAGATTTAAAGTTTAAAACATTGAACCAAAAAAATATATATATATATATATTTGTAAAAAATGCACTGCATTTCTCCACCAGGAGTGCCAGTTTCTCACAGGCACAGCGTGGCAGTCTGTTGTTGGGCAGTGACTCAACAGTGCAGCGTCTTGCTCATGGCGTTTCACAGTGTCTGAATGGGACAGGCTCTCAATTGCATAGCTCTTACAGCCTTCCCAAATCCAACAAACACCAACAGCTAGTGGTACATGCAGATTCACCCCACGAGGCCTGCTATGTGCTGCCCCGAGCCCACAGTGCCGAGGAGCCTTCTGACCTGGAATCTGATGAGATTTACACCTATAAGACACCCAGTAATGCCCTCGCCACCATGCAATTCAACGACCACCGCCCTACAGACAACTATGACCTGCCTGGCACACCTGGCTCTATCTATCAGATACCTCGCACATTTGATAGGAACCACAATGCTCTGACGCCCAACAGTGCAGATTCAACGGGTGGCAACCCACCACCCAGACCACCAAAACCCAGCCTGAACTCAGACACACGCTGGGGAAGCCCGCAGTCCCTCGTAGGACAGAATGGAGACATGACTAATGTGTCTGTCATCCCAAGGAGAAACACTCTTCCAGCTGTGGAGAACTTCAAGCTTCAGAGAGGTACTAAACTTAGGAAATGTATGAATTGCCATTTGTATATTAAACAATAAATAAAATTGTCTTAGATTTGAATTTGCGTACATGAACATAATATTTCCAAAAATATATTTTGTTAGTATTCAGAGTTTGTTTTGAATCTTAAAAACATAATTTTTCTTGTAAAATTTAATGTCACATAAAAATTAATAGTTAATAATTGAATTTAATGGATTTATGCCAGCCTTTTATTAATTTTTGATTTATATACTTATATACTTGAATTATATACTTCAGCTGATAATCTCAGGCAACCACTGCTGCCTTGTTCAGTTATAAACTGGTTCCTTTCCATTCTTCCTTCCTGTATCTTCATCTCTCTCTCATTCTCCATTCACTGCTCACATCTGATTTTAAACAGAGGCAATCTGGCTTGTGCCGCTCTGATCTGCAGGGAGGATAATGAAATTCAAACCATGCATGCAGTCCCAGAGTGGCTCGTTCCGGCCTGATAAGCAGAGAAAAAAACAGACGAGCAGGCTCTGTTCTAGGCCTCTGTGGTGGCTCTGTGCTCAGTCAGGCCAGGCCAACATGTCTGGAGTAACAGGAAGTAACCTTTTGACCCTGCTGGCCCAATAACAGTCTGTTCATGCACCTGTGTTTTGGCAGCCATGTTCCCAGAAAGGATAATCGGAAAGCAATGGAGTGCATAAAGAAGTAGTTTCATGTGCTGACTGCTCTGAGCATGTCACTCCTATTTGTTTGAAAATGGACACAGGAATTACTGCCTTTTTTTTTTAACATGGCCCAGGAGTCTCTGTCAGGAATGTTCCAGCAGACATTATTAGTGGAAGCTGTTTTTTAAAGGGTTTTTATGTTTATCTTCTCTGCAGGATCCTCCTTTGAGACCAGCAATCAGCGTCTGCACTATTTTAATAACTCTGGTCAATCAGTAGAATCTGTCAATGATGGCTTCAGCTCCTACCTGGTAAAACACTCTATCAAACCTACATCATTATATAGCATTAAACTGTATAGAGAAGTGGATGTCCTGCAATGTGAACCTAGTTTGAGTTTAGCTCTCATGTCTTTTGACAGAGAGAAAAAACTCCACTTACCCGCTCAAACAGTGGAAATTCTGAAGACAACTATGTGCCTATGAACCCTGGCTCCTCCACCTCCCCTCTCAACGCTGCCCTGGCTGACAGCCCCAAGAACAACTACATTCCCATGAGTCCTGGTCCACACCACTTTGACTTCCCTGGATTCTCTGCCACTCTGCCAGCCAGGAAAGGCAGTACAGCGTCAATGTGCTACCGACCAGGCCGTGTGAGTGACGTCACGCCTCCACCAATCAACCGCAACCTTAAGCCCAACAGAAAAGGTAAGGGTTGTGTTTTAATCAGTTCAACTTGCCAAGAGTTTACAGTTTAATATAATCCAAGTATTCAAATATTTGGCACCCAAATCACCTAAACATTTAATAGCACATACAATGTATTACAAATTATTTTAATGCTTGTTAATTAATTGTCATTCATAGTAAAGCCATCACCTCTGGACCTGAGGAGCAATGGCATCATTGATGAGCTTCCTTTTAAGAGCCCTGTGACCTTGTCCTGGAGCAGACCTGTGTAAGTCATTTTTAGCCATGATTAGATTTCCTAGCTCTGGAAATTTTTAGTTTAGTGATTAGCTATTAACATGTGAGATGAGAGACAAAAAAAATCTTTGCTTAATGGATGTCAGTTGAAAAGAAAAATAAGAAAACACTCCACAAATTTTCTGTTTAATTCCAGGCCTGTTTTGAACTCCATCTCCTCACAACACTGTCGACCCATCTCCACTCAGAGCATCACCAGCACTGATTCTGCAGACAGTGAGGAAAATTATGTGGCAATGGTGAGTTAAACACCTTACAGGGGACTTTTTATCTTTAATATCACTGCTCTTCAGGGCTTTCTGTATTGTGAAAATAGACTTCAGACAGCACTGTTTTTCCCACCTACCTTTCATTATCAAACTGATCTGTACATTTGAAGAAACAGTTTGTCATTTGATCTGCCAATTTGATGACAGCAATTTTAAATATAGAACTTTTTTCACCAATTACACAGTTGTCTAATTGATGCTTGTGGTAGACAGATGCCTGTGGAGGGTCACAACACAGCCCACCAGTGCATCTTATTCAGAATTATTACAAATTTTAGCCACATTTAGTTCTTCTACTGATACTGTATAGTTGGACTGCCACTTGCACACAAAATCTTATGTGAGGCTTTTTATGAAAGTCTTTAATGTGTGGCATTAACCAACAAACTACCATTATTTTCAAATAACAATCATTATCTTTAAATATAACACAATACTTTATTTGACAACTTCTCCTCAAACAATTTTCTGCTGTGCTTCTTCAGAAGACTTTTTGTCTGCATATAAAATCTACGGTAGAGGAAAAACCTCTTAGATGAGAAAAAAATGTGGACAACTAATATCAAACCAATTGTTGACACTGATTCTTATTTTTAATCAGTCTTTTCAAAAGAACACATTTCAATGTCAATTTGATTGTAAAGTTATGTATAATAGTTTCATATACTGTACCTTATTATTTATCTTTTTATAAAATTTTATATCAATAGCATCATCAATACTTTATATCTTATTTCTAAAATTATAATCATGTGCATCTGTAGCAAAACCCAGCATCTACCTCGCCAGCGGTGAGTGGTACCAGCAGCCCTGCTTCTAGAAAAGGTTGTAACGTCGACTACTTGGCTCTGGATTTCCAGTCTGGATCCCCTGGTCCACACAGAAAGGTAACATATACCTTCTCTCAATAAAACACATGCAGGTTGACTTTCCAAAAAAAAAAAAACTTAATATTTTTTATTATAATTGTTATTTTTTGTAGTTTATAGGTTTGTTGTTTGGACACACTTAACATGTATTATTGTTTTCAGTCATATAGTCTTTTATGATTTCCTAACGTTCACACCCACAAAGCCAGCTCTCTGCTATCATATGACAGCTTCCGGTTGGGTGAAGGCAAACGTGCTTCCTCTGACACAAATGAAGCCAGAGACAACTGTGTCGTTTTAAACTACTGCTCATATTGTGTCAGCATCAGTGCAGTGTATCACATGCAGGACCTCATACTTGCTCACAGAGTGTCACTGTGATTGACAGGGAGAGACTGAGCATGCACTTCTCTCCCAGAGAGCAAAGCCCATTTTAAATTTATACAGTGCTACAGTTTTTTTTTACATTTGAAAGTGCAAAATATTTTTCTATTGTGAAAGAAAAGTGAATTATAAAAAGTAGCAGATATTTTTTTTAGTTGTATAAGTATTTACCACCTTGGACCTCTGTAGAACCATAAACTGATTCTGTCGCTGTCAGTTTTGCACTTTTGAATCTAATTGTTTTGTCCAGTCTTCAAGGCAAAATTGCTCAGGCTCTGTTTGATTGGATGCAGATGATTAGTGAACAGCAATTTCTGCACAGATGGCCCGTATTCTCAAACTAATTGAAGTTAAGATTTAGTTTGGACTAGTCTAAGTCTAAGATTTAGTTTGGACTAGTCTAAGATATATATTTGTCAGTATGCTCATGGCGATATAAATCCGATCCTCCACCACAGACCTTTCTTCTTGGATTGTCCAATGTTTGGCTCCAGCATTCTTGCCAGTTTTCTTGTACCTGAGCAAACACATCCCTATAATGTGTGGAAAAATCCAGGGAGGAAAATGCATACGTAACTGACTATAGAAAATGAGTTAGAAAGATTGGAAATTGTCAAATTTCTTATAGGATGCCGTCTGCAAGACACTTATCATACTATTATGCAGGATGATTGTTGTTATTGTCTCAACGTGTGTTCCCACTTTTAGATTTACTCATGTCATTACTCATGTCTCTTCACTATGAATCACCAAGAGTCATGAAATAGTTTGAAGAAGCAATGAAGCAGCTCATATGATTGCTGACATGTTGTTCTTGGTCACTTAAGTTTTTTTTTCCATCCATAATCTTTCCCCACAGCCTTCCACGTCTTCCGCGACATCAGATGAGAAGGTCGACTATGTTCAGGTGGACAAGGAGAAGACGCAGGCCCTTCAGAACACCATGCAGGAGTGGACAGACGTCCGGCAGTCCAGTGAGCCGACCAAAGGCATTAAATCCTGACAGAGCGCTAACATGCTAATTCTGGAAGCAAAATGAAAAAAACCAGTGCACGTGGGCCTCCTTATCACTTCATTTTCCACCAGACTTGTGTGCCATGACATTTCTTCTTCAACAAAACACAAGATTCAGCAGGATTTTAAAGCGATGTTATAAAATGGAACCCAAAGCCATAACAAAACACTTGGTCTTATGAGGGGAAAAAACAGCCATTAATCAACAAGGAGTTGCCTGGCTTGGTAACTATGGACAGAGTTTGACATCTAAAATGTATTGTGATCATCAGTAATGAATACATCAAAAATGTGCTTCAATATACACATAAAAATGCCTTGTGTCTTATAAATTGTTTGATTTAAAAGATACCTGTTTTCTTCTGTACAAATGCCTTAGATATATCATGACAAACACAGAGGTAAATTGCCATGACTGTTAGCATAGCCTTTTAATTCTGCCCCTGACAGTTTCTTAACCTCTTCTACATCACTAGAGTATATAGCTGTCATTAACTAGAGAGATGTGAAGGATTGTTTTTATTCCTGAAACTTAATTTCCAAAAATATAAACAAACCAGTCTAATCAAACCACTGCAACCATGATCAGATAGTTACTAATGATGAGAAACAGCACACATTCATTCATTGATTCAGAAAGCATCATATCTAAATGCTCTCTCTTGCCTTCAAAAACATAAAAAAAAAAAACAAATAAATTAAACATAGTGCTCCTCCATCATGTCTGTACATGTATCTGTTCACAACACATTATCAGTTTATTACAAATATTGTTCCCATGATCGTTTACATCCCTCTGACAGATTGATTATATATCAAATGATCTTCTCAAAAGTTCTCAAGTCAAGTCAAGTTGCAAAGCTTTTATTGGGTACATACTCTTCAGTCTAATATAATTCTAAGAAATGTGCTAACAAATATAAATAAGCTGACTTTTGTGGAGAGTCACCGAAATCCTTTAAAACTAATTTTACATTGGGAGAATGAAAAAGATATTAGATACATGCAGAATAATGTGTATGAGAAAAAAATTATTCACCACTTTGGAGGTTTGTGGCAATAACAATTTACAAGACACAAGGTGCATATAGATCTGTGAATAGTGAAACACATTTGAGATGTCTCACTGATTATTGACAATGCACACATGTATCAATACCACTTATCTCTCTCCGTATCCTTGTAAGCCGATGGCTCGTATTTGAAAGAAACTACCAAATATGCACCTCAGACTGTGCAGTTGCAGCATGAGTTGCATGCAGTTGCCTTTTTATTTGGTAGTGCAATATAGGCCATGGATATCATTGATTGGTGGAAAGTTATCTCTAGTGCAGTGTTATCAATACTAACAAATGGGCACTGCATGAAATTTAAATAACTGTGTTCTTTTCAGAGTTGAGTGAGCTTACAGTAATGGCTTTCCAGTCAAACTGAACTGCAGTCTATTGATTCTAGAAAAACAGAAGCCTGATTAACATTAAAGGTGGCTGAGCAAACAAGAGACTCAGCGAAAAAAATGGCAAAACCTACTGGTGTGTGGTGTGTAAAGAACAAGCTTTTCAATTTATGAAACTATATTCAAGCTACATAGCTAAGGTGTGCATTGAAAGATCTACCCATGCAGATTTAGCTTAGCTGTGCATGTTCGGTCAGGAATATGATGAAAACCGATTGCGCATTCTCTCTGTAGCGACCTAGCAATAAATTGAATTTGCTTGTACATTTTGCTAGTAGACAAAAATGTTCCTTTCAAGTGGTTTTGGTTTTCAACTCTGTATCAGATAAGATAAAGAAATGTTAATATTGAAGTGGTTCTCAAGGACATAATGGCTTTAGATGTGTATATTTTCCTCTTGGATTCACGGCCATATTTCTTAAAGGGTGCAGTTGTGTGCTAGCAGAAGTGCCACACTAGCCTGTGTATTCATCAGAGTTTAAAAAAGACACACAAAATGATTAAAGAAGCATATTTCTTTGCAGATTAGAATTGTAGTATACATCTCTGGTAGTTCTTGTCTGCACGATGGCAGCAATGGACCAACACTATAGCATTACTGACCTACTTGTCATTCCAGTCAATCACTTTTGGTGCAGCTCCATGTAAACTCTGTGAACTCCAGATTAATATGAGGTCACGACTGTGCGTAAGTGTTACATTACTGTGAAATGTTAAACAGACAAGTATTTTAAACTGAACCAGGTGAATTAGTTACAGCTGTACTGTGTCTTGTAAATGATAAATAGGAATTAACTGCAGTAATGAAGTGTTCAATTTTTAAAACAGTTCCGATTCATCATGTCTCTTAATGATAAATGCTTTACTTTCTGTATAAAAATTTTAAATGAGGTTTCTATTTAAAACCACTGTCAAAAAGCCTTTAGATTTCACAGTTACAATCATACAGTATAATATGTAGAGTACACTTCAGATTATCAGGAAAAAGAAATCTAGTAAATTCACTTTCAGTGTGTTCAGTTTCGGACAGTAAACTTTCAGAAAGACCAGTGAAGAAGTTCTGTAAGTTCTGTAAATTCCTCAGTGGTTCTACTTGTGAGGTTCTGTTTGTTGTAAGCTACTTTTTTTTTATTACAAGGGCTTTGCATATTAACACACTCTGTTATAGGGCTCTACACAGAATGCTCATGAGTTATTTTCTATACAGTTTTAGTAGATTTAACTTTTAAAAGCGCAAGCTAGAATTTCCAAAATGTAAATTTACATGCCATTTTAAGAGGTCCTATGACATTAAGATATGTTCATGCCAATTGAAAACAAATATGCCAGTCCTGTTAAAAATTGAATTACATACACATAATCATTGCTTATCATCAAAGGTATTTCTTATTTATTATTAAATAAATACTCCATGGGATTCCTTGCTCTTTAATCCAGAACACCTTCTTTACTTTGATTTGAGATTAGAGCATTTAGTCAGCATGGATTATGGGGCTACCTTTTTAAAACACTGTTATTGGAAAGCTTTGGAGATGTACTTTCTGGGGTAACGGTGCACTGGCATTGCCCTTAAGTATTTTGTGATTATGCTCAAAGACTTTGTGAGACTGAATTCGGTTAATCCCCATGACTTTGTCTGTGCTAAAAGTGAAATGTGTAATGTGCTGTCCTGGGAGAGCATGTGTAAGTGAACTGAATATCTTTGTTGTGTTGTGTGTATGCTGTAGTGTGATGGATGACTTGCTCTCTGAGCATGATAGAAGAAAATGTCCATCCTTTCTTTTTACTGAGTTCTTCTTGAATAATGTACACTTTGTTTTATTTCTACTGTAAAGCCTTTATATACAATTGCTTGTGAATTAATTTATTAATTTATTATGTGTGTTCACAGGAAGAAAAACTTGTAAGAATGACAGTTTGTGGCTCTACTAACATTAATTTATGCTACGCATCTTGATCTTTGTGAAGCAATATGCCAAGTAAAGCCAGTAAAATGGTCTAATGTGGTACTTTGGGGGATACAAAATAATAACGTTGTTATTTCATGATGATATTTCCTCAGAATGTCGACCAAAATAAACTGCAGTGCGAACATATGCTTTCAGATATTATCTTGTGAGGGTAAATATGATCTCTGTTTATTGTTGCAGATGTTAGCTGGGCTATATGTGAAAAAGACATTTAAAAAAAAAACATGATTTCAATGAGTGGAATAATGGTTTGAAAAAGCGATGGTACTGTATATAATAACTAAATAACCAAACAACCGTTTATATTTCCTGTAAATTTCAAGGTGGAAACCTTATGAATATGAAATATTTACATGATCTAATCACTGATTCAGACAATATACTACTATTTAAACTTATAACAATGGTAAAAGGACCTAGAGTTTTAGTGACATGATATTTAATGTACATATTATATTTTTACTGGCTTTTGTTCATATTCAGATCTTGTAAACTTTGTCCTATTTCCATATTACCTCAAAAAATATTTTTTTTTACAAAATATAATTGGGTGAATAGGCTTACAGCTTAGTGTCAGCACCTTCACCTCATCTCCATGTGTGCATTGTGTTTGGTGTGGGCCACTCCCTGTGTCTACTGTCTCTGATCTGACTAAAGCTCATCCCTAAGCCCTACTGACCCCTTCTGGCAAACACAGCCATGACTCAGTCTGTCCTAATAAACAGCTCCCTATCGTCTGACTCAGGCCTTCATTGTCAACATGTTTACACATCTATCGCTCTTGGTTCACTTTTGCCACTCAGTGCTGATGAAGCTGTTATTCAGCTGCATTCATTTGATGTTTATTCAAAGCCATGGTATTCAGGAAGAGAGCTGAGAAAACAAGCAGGTTGTACGTTTGTATTTTAATTGACCTTTTTTTTTCAAATTGTGATTGTGCAAGTAATAGTATCACATCTTGAAACTGTATTTTGATGCTGTAGTTTAGGTGCTGAGTTACACAGTGTCTGTTTAAATCACATGTTACTGCAGCCACTGGTCTTTATATTAGAACAATGACATAGATTGTGCTAATATCATCTAACGCCATCTTCATGACAGAAAGAAAAACACAAAATCATGGGGGAAAATCTAATCAAAAATAAAAAAGAAGAAAGAAAAAGACAAACAACAGAAACAAAACCAACTGAAAGAAAAGAAACAAACACAGTAAACAAGAGAAAAAATCTATCTATCTATATACACATATACACAGTGCCTTGCAAAAGTATTCATACCCACTGAACTTTTTCACATTTTGACACGTTACAACCACAAACAAAAATTTATTTTATTAGGATTTTAGGAGATAGACCAACACAAAGTGGCATGTAATTGGGAAGTGGAAGGAAAATGATAAATGGTGTTAATTTTTTTTTTTTTACAAATAAATATCTGAAAAGTGTGCCATGCATTTGTATTCAGCCCACTTAGTCAATACTTTGTAGAACCACCTTTGCTGCAATTACAGCTGCAGATCTTTGGGGGTATGTCTCTACCAGCTTTGCACATCTAGAGAGTGAAATGTTTGCCAATTCTTTGCAAAATACCTCAAGCTCAGTCAGATTGGTTGGCGAGCGTCTGTGAACAGTGATTTTCAAGTCTCACCACAGATTCTCAATTGGATTTAGGTCTGGACTTTGACTGGGCCATTCTAACACATAAATATGCTTTGATATAAACCACTCCGGTGTAGCTCTGGTTGTATGTTTAGGGTCATTGTCTTGCTGGAAGGTGAAGCTCTGCCGCAGTCTCAAGTCTTTTGCAGACTCTAACAGGTTTTCATCTAAGATTGCCCTGAATTTGGCTCCATCCATCTTCTCATCAACTCTGACCAGCTTCTCTGTCCCTGCTGAAGAAAAGAACCCCCACAACATGATGGTATGTTCTGGGTGATGTGCAGTGTTAGGTTTCCACCACACAACATTTTAAATTTTAGCCAAAATGTTTAATTTTGGTCTCATCTGACCAGAGCACCTTCTTCCACGTGCTTGCTGTGTCCCCCACATGGCTTGTCGCAAACTGCAAACAGGATTTCTTATGGCTTTCTTTCAACAATGGCTTTCTTCTTGCCACTCTTTCATAAAAACTAGATTTGTGGAGTGCACGACTAATAGTGATCTCTGCAGCTCCTCCAGAGTTACCATGGGCCTCTTGGCTGCTTCTCTGATTAATGCTCTCCTTGCAAGGCCTGTCAGTTTAGGTGGATGGCCATGTCTTGGTAGGCTTGCAGTTGTGCCATACTCTTTCCATTTCCGGATAATAGATTGTACAGTGCTCCGTGAGATGTTCAAGGCTTGGGATAATAATTTATAACCTAAGCCTGCTTTAAATGTCTCCACAACTTTATCCCTGACCTGTCTGGTGTGTTCTTTGGTCTTTGTGATGCTGTTTGTTTACTAATGTTCTCTAGCACACTTCTGAGGGCTTCACAGAACAGCTGTATTTATACTGAGATTAAATTACACACAGGTGCACTCTATTTACTAATTAGGTGACTTCTGAAGGCAGTTGGTTTCACTGGATTTTAGTTAGGGGTATCAGAGTAAAGAGGGCTGAATACAAATGCACACCACACTTCTCAGACATTTATTTAAAAATAAAATTTGGACACCATTTATAATTTTCATTCCACTTCACAATTATGTGCCAGTTTCTTACGGTCTATTTCATAAAATCCCAATAAAATAAATTTTTCTTTGTGGTTGTAACGTGTACATCAAAATGACATAAAATATAAGAAAGATTAGAGTTGATTTATTTTCCTTGTGCTCCTTTTTATTGTCTGTAGGGGGCGCTGGTCGCGCTGTCTAGACATTATCCATATTTCCATCCATTAACATATGTTAACTAACTAACTAACTAACTAACTAACTAACTAACTAACAAACTAAATAAATAAATAAATAAAGCCCTATTTTAAATTGTTATTAATTGTTTACATAGGCTGTTAAATTGTAATAATAAATGTAATATAGTAAATAAAAAGTAATTGATAATTTAATAAATTGGTTGTTTCTAGCTGTAAATCTGCCAAACCCTACGAGTAAATCTGGAATTTAATACTGTTTACCAATAATATTACACTACTGCACAACCACACAATGAGACAATTCTAATATACATAGTGACCATAAATTTGTCTCCAACTTTTCCCTTTATCCCAAGGGAATAAAATATCAGCCAGGCTAGTATTGTTTAAGATTTTAAAACACTTAAAAATACTTTCTAAGGATAAATAATTTAGGAGTTTTGATCACTACAGTATATGTATTTAAAGACAGAGAGGATTCATCTTAAATATCCTGCTTTACTAATGGCCACGTTACTAAAAATGAATCCTATTTTATACAATAAAGTATCATTTAAAAACATTTCCTCCCTTCCTGCTATTGAGTGCTGCTAGAGGGCGCACACGGCCTTTACCTTGTTCAGACAGAGCTCTAGATTTATTCAGTGTGTAAGAGCAGCCGAATAAACGCCAGCAGTTAGAGAGGAACAGAGGAGGAAGAGGAGGAGGAGGAAGAGGAGTGGAGTCCGCTCCCGCGTTTCTGCAGCATTTGTTTAGGAAACGGGAGGAGGCGCAAGGAGCAGCGCGTTAGACGGATTTGGAAAGAGAATGACTGGACAGCAGAGAAACGTCTCCTTCAGTCAGGAAGTTTCTGCCTTTTTGGATTATTGTAGGCTCTAATGACGATTATTATTTAGGAGGAGGAGGAACGCCGGACGCACGGATCTGTCTGTGGGCTTTGCGCGATGTTTAGACTTCTGTGAAGAGGAACTGCTTCAGCCTGGTAGGACTTACACCTTGCGTTGGATTTGCAGCTGTGGTCAATATAGTGGGGGGAAAGGGATAACTTTTAAAGTCTGATATTGGCAAAAGACTTATTGCACATGGATTTTGATTTGATAAAAGTGTCAGGATAAAGGAAATCTCACGCCTGGCGATGAAGTGCATTGCATGTGAGTAATTTGCTTTAAGATGCTCTGCTTTCTATGCAAAAGGAGGCTCAAACTTCTGCGGTAAACGAGGACGGAACGGCGTGGAATGGGAGAAGCGGCTCCGGCGCAGGCCACGGCTCCGGGTTTCCCCACCGTCTTGGGCTCTGTGGGTTCGGGCTCCATGGCCTCGGTGAGCCCGGTGTCTGTGCACAGCGCTATAGTGGAGCGGCTGCGCGCACGAATCGAGTTGTGCCGCCGCCATCACTCGGCGTGTGAGAGCCGCTACGCGCGCGGTCAGGCTGAGATCTCGGACCGGGAGCGCGAGGCAACGCTACAGCTTCTCAGTATCGTGCAGCAGGGTGCTACGAACCGGAGAGGCAAGGAGAGGAGCGCGAGAGGAGGCGCGGCGCACGGGCCGGACGGAGCCAGAGCTAACGGGGAGCAGAAAAACCGTGAGACGGGTGACGGAGAACCGAGACTAGCGACACGCATAGCGGTAAGCAACTGAGAGAAAGAGTCCAACATGCCTTTAGACTAAAAAACTGAGCGTAGAGCGCGCGCTATGACGCACAATGGCACAACGTGAAGCGTGCGTGTGTGTGTGTTATCTATCTATTGTAAACACTATACCTTTAGGATATTACACCTATTTCAGAGACTAATCTGAAAAGGCTACTTCACTAATCTGTGCTTTTTGTATATGACTAGAATGTGACAGGAAAGTGTCTCATGTATGTCAGTAAAGCATCCTGGGTTAACGATAAGAATGCTGATTCAATAAAGAAGCTATGAGCTTGAGGAAGCTCCTGAGGTCAATAGGACTGCACTGGGCTTTTGTTCTCTTTCCCCATGCCTTCCTCATTACTTTCACCATTTGACACCCATTAAAACAGTGTTCAAAATCAATTAAACATTTCTGTCTCTTGAAGGACTTTACACATTGTGTTCCCTTGAGCTCAAGAGGTTACAAATCAGTAAACACAAACTCCTTGGCCTTGGGAATGGTTTCCCTACCAACCACTGTCACTGTATACTATCATGGGTTTAAATATAACCATTTAAATTAAGGCACCTTCTTAAATAAAGCTTTTCCTGTAAAACAACTTGAAGCCCGGCTCCTGTGCTAAATGTTTAGTGTCAGTTTAGTTTAGTGTATTTCCTGGTTGTGTTTATTCAAAGTCAAACAAGCCTTGAAAATTCGGCTCTTGGGAGGCTGGCCAGTGATTAATGCCCTGGGCATCGGGACACTTTTTGTTATTTCCTAATTTCAAGGTAGTGACAGATCTGGGAACAGTGGGAGGGCCATGTGGAGCACACTCTCACGGAAAGAGAAACCAGTTGTAACTAGTTGTGTTTGCTCATCTGAAGCCAGATTGTACAGAGATCAGGAGAGGCATTAACTGTGTTCAGCAATCCTTTTGATTATCCGCATGTTCAACATTTCCTACACATCTGTGTTACAGTGTAGAACTCTCAGCTGAGTATGTGAAACCTTTGCAAACAAGTAATGCTTCTGCACAATATGATGTTCGGGAATGTTTAGTGTATTAATATGATTAGCTATGATTAACATTGAATTGGCAGGCACAAATATAATATGTAGGAAATAGGAAATGCCTAAGTATTTTGTGGTGTTCTTGGCTTGAGAGCTGTAGAAGAAAAAGCTGGAGCTGTTACTGACCCTGGATACACTCTTCTGTTACATGAATCCTCAGAGACTACTCTAAATCTAGTATCAAGGTGAGCGTCTCATAGTTGATAACACAAATGCCCACACGTCTTTCATCTGGATGGAGAACAGCGGTATTAAACTGAAGGAATCTATTCCTTTATTACTCTATAGTACATCTTTATGTATACGATTTTGTGTCTATTTTTACCTCATTTCATTGAAGCATGTCAGTTGCACATCTTCTGCTTCAAATTTATTCAGTCTGTTCAATAAATTCAAAGTCCCATCATAAAGAGGAAAGTACAAAGCAAACCATAAAAAGGTTAACACTAGAACCAGAAGGCTGAAAATGGTTGCAATATTCTAGCTATGGAAAGAGAACATGAATGAGTAGAATTTGGTGTAAAACTCCAGTGGAATTGTTCGCACTGCTGAAATCAAAGACATTCCGACTCATCTGCGCTAGCTCTCCTAGCGGCATCTTTGTGAGGCGCCCCCTGTGTACTCCTCATGTTTTATTCACAGCCTGTGAGATGACTGAGGCTTTGAAGACCACTGAACTGTTCAGCATATACATCTCCTGGTTTACTTTTCACAAAATAATAACTACAGGTCATGACAGTTACACTCAATCTGATTTTTAAGACCAAGCTTTATACTGGCCTTCACTACAAAATCCTTACCTTATTTGTTCTGAGCAGAATTAGTGAGGAAACTGGGTTTAGAAAAAAACTACAAGAGGAATTTCTTCCAGCCCACACACACTAAGGGAGGTGATCAGTGAGAAGCACAGGCTGGCTGTCGTATGTCTAGAGCAATGTCATTTGCTTCATCCAACTGCATGTGGCTAAATTGAAATACCAGCCGTGTGTTGAGGGCTTAGATTTATCCCATAGACATCTGGTAGCTATGATCCAGGTCCAAGGATTTAAACTGTGGCAAAGTTACATTTCATCCAACCCACTGAGAATATAGGAGAGGATCTTTGGCCTATCAAGGCTTCATGCTGACATTTCGATTTTGAATTTCGAATGTTCTCTGAGCTTTATACTTAAATAATGTGTTCTATCCCTTTTTAACAAAAAAATGCTTGAATTTATACTTACAGGATTATAGTGTACAACGTTATTGATATGATGGTTTGAATGATGGCTTTGACGTGTAGGAAAGAAGTGCTGGGCTGTTGTAGACAGTCTGTGAGGATTTGCTAAAGCCTGATCTTAACAATTCGAAACAAAATCATGAAACAAATTAAATTGAAATAAAATTAAAAAATATTTTTCTAGGAACAAAATCAGAATAAAACTATCCTTAACTGGCCCAGAACAGATATGTTCATCTGAAATCATTGAAGCATTCTAGTATATTATTTATGCCTTATCTGCAGCTCCCAGTTGTTTTTGGAGCAATGCTGTGGTAATACAAGCTATGACTAATGTTACATGGCAGTGCATGGATGACACAAGGTAATGCTTACTTTGTTATTGTACTATAAATTCTTATTAACAATAAACCTCACTGCACTAAAGTGTGATTTAGACAGATAAAGATAAAGCCTGTTTGTTGTTGCATTGTAATTGTACTAAGAAAAAATGCTAAGCTAAGCTATACCAGGGATGAGCATTTAGCTAGCTAGCATGTCTTTGCACTTTTAAACAGAGGTATTACTAACTCTATTGTTACTATTTACAACATTGTATAACATCTGGGCTGATTTTGATCATATTATTATGAATATAGCTATGTGTTTTGAGCACAAACAGAGAAATTCCCTAGCATAGAAATTGCATGTGTGGTTGTGTTTGTGAGCAGGAATAATAACTTTTAATAAACATTAAACGTTTTATAATATCATGTAAAAGAAACGGTTTTGACCTTTTTTTTATTTACACAAAGTATATTTAGCATGGTGTACCAAAAGTCTCCATACATAGAAGGACACTTCTTCTTCTTTTTTTTTTTTGTGATTCCCAATATGTTTTATGCTTATTTTATATAATATATATTTTTTCAGATACTCTTTACGAATGAAAAAAGAACATATATTTAACTCATTCTCCCGGCTAGATTGGGAAACTGCTGCAAAATTATAATGAACACATCACACACAAAGCACAACACACATGACACTGTTGTCAAACTGGGAGCCAAAGTTGGGAGAGACGTCTCCGTGTGTGTACAAAGAAATAGCAATCATGTAGAAATTATGATAATCTTTAGGTTTCCAAATGTGACCAGTTTTAACTGATTAAATCACTAAGATTTTTTAAAGGGATCTAGTGGAAAGCAAAACGAAGTAAAGTAAAGAAAGGGAAAATAAAGAAAAGAGACATTGAGTTGCTGAAAAATCTGATAAACTGGCAGCCCAGTGTATTTGGGTGTAGGAGAAAATAAATAATTTTTTTAATATGTTGAATAGAGCTGTACTATACTAATCCATTGGGGATCATAACTCACGTTGCTCAGACTTTGCAATTAATTTGGAAGTGCTTGAAATTCAAAATGGTCCTGAAGATTGCAGTGCACTGAATAAGCAGCTGAACATAGCCACACTTGTCTCAGGTCTGGGCTGTACTGTATACATATGACTCAGCTATTCCTAAAAGCTATCCTTTTTCATGCTTGATGTAATTTCTTTAGCTCAGAAAGTGCCTTGAGTCTGTCAGGTTTGTGCTGAAGAGGCCAAAGAAGGACTGGCTCACCATGTCCTTCCACAAGCAGGGTGCTTTGTTGGACTTACCAGAAATCTGACTCCTGTGGGAACCTGCGTGTTCAGGTGTATATGCATTCACGCATGCCTCTTAGCAAATATGAGTCTGTGTTTAGGGGGAAAAACAATGTTTCTTTCTTATCAGTGTTTTTTGACTCAAGTTCTAATTAATATAAACAAATAGAACCTCCTATACTTTATTCCTTTTATTAGCAGTGGTGGGTAACCAGTTAAAAAAATGTTAAAAAATTGATGGAGTAATTCTGGCTATTCAACTCAGAATAACTAAGCGATAGGGCATGCTTAGTGAAAACTCTATTAAAATTGGGACTGGGCTAATGGTATTTCACATTATCACACATTATTTTTGACAGTTGGAGTTTTTTTTTCCATAAATCCCTGTGGTTCAGGCACTGTAGATTCATGTAACTCTTGACCTTATTGGTATTTCACCAGGATATAGCAGGAAATAGAAAATTAAATAAATAAATAAAAATATATAGTAAATAAAACAAGCTCCCCTAATAATTCAGAAAATTGGAGTGGGTTACATGTTTTAATTGACTCGACAAAGAGGAACATGTTCCACAATAACACTATACTTTATGGAAAGTAAATATGGAGAGTAAATGTAGTGTTTCTAGCCACCTCTTATAAGCAGATTTCGGTTGCATATGTCTGGTTGCATATTTTTACTATGTCATGATTTTTTTATTTTGTTTCACCAATTAGCCAGTTTAAATCTCTTACTTGCTAAAGTTTAAAACCCTGAGATTTGATGCAGTCATGTTGCACGTGTTGAACAGCAACAGATTTGTCACAGAGGCCATATTGGTGCAGGAGATAATTTGAGGGATTCACACACCCCACCTTTTAGAAAGGGTCATGATCCTTTTCAGGGAAATTAGAAAATGAGCTCCTAATGTCAGTAGCAGGCTCTTGGGCGGGAATGCCGGGTCAGATCGGGGGCTTTCTGACTAGATCAGAGTTCAGCACTGTTTACATTACAACACAGGATATTTCTTGCAGGGCGGCCAAACCGGCTTGCCGTTCCCAGGCTCCCCGCTCTCAGCCTCACAGTGCCATGAAAAGGAGCACAAGCACTCTTTTTTTCTCCCATTGCCTCTTCTCTGTTTGCCTCCCTCTCTTACTCCTTTACACTATCCTTTGCTTAGTCCTCTAGGGTCAATGCCATTAGTGTTGTGCTGATTTTCCTCTTTTTAGTTCACACAGACTCAGGAAAAAGTCATTATTAACTCTAAGCAACTGCAATGAGCAAAAGTTATTTTTTTGCCCAGAGGGACAGTATATTTAGTGTGCGAAATATGCAAGTGAACAATTTATAACAAGTACGTTTTAACTGTAGTCAAATTAAAATGTTATTTGGGGTCTTCAAACTGAACCAACTGGGAAATTTATTTGAGGTCAATTTCAAAATCGTATAATACAGATTATTATTCCAGTATTAAGTTTGATCATATGATGATTTAATGTGGTGAAGAAATGTTGAAAACTGTAAATGTTGTGCAGTACCAGTGATAATAGGGTCAGAAACAAAACAACAAATTAGGCAAAAATGCAAGAAAACTGCATTTCCATATTGACTGGACTGTTGAAGGGTAAGAGTTCAGTTTAAAATATACAAATGTAAAATATAATGTACATTTTTCATACTGTTATCCAAGCCAGTGTCCATCAATAACAGCAGAATGTTTTTTACCCTAAGTAGTAATTATATTTATCTGGTTTATCTGAACTATAGTGAAGCTCATGAGCCTGACTTCCTGTTTAATGGTGTAAAGAGTTCTGCCTGATACTTAAGCATGCTGTCAATAAGCTGTGATTTCCCCTTTGCGCACTGTTCAATCATCACCCTGACAAAAATATAAACATGACTCATACAAGTGAGAACAACTTATTAATTCAAGTTTGTGAGGGAGAAAGCACCATCACACCCTCAATGGAGAGAACTAGCCATATTTCAGCTGTGATTTTTTTTTTTATCTTAAACTGTACTTTCACTATACGACTGTATATGCAATAGACAGTAGTTAAAAGTAAAGTAAATAAGTACATGGCTATTAGAGTAACAGCATCTTTAAAGTATTTTACTGCAAAAAACTCAAACTGTAATATGTATACAAGTAAATGTTTGATCAGAACCATAACTAAATATATTATACAGATAATGTAACAAGGTTTAGTATAATATAATAGTTAAGGACTAAAACAAACAGGGGGAGTGGGAGGGTTGTCAGACACACAAAGAAGATAGTGTGATAGAATGATGGCATGATGCAAAGCAAAATAGCTTCATAAAGGAACATGTGCTGAAGTGTTTTATTCCTCTTGTGTCACAGAAGTTGACAGTCTAAACACATTGTCTTTTTTCTATCTATTTGTAGTTCTATTTAATGCAAAGGTATCACTTATAGCATTAGAAACAGTCATTTTTTCTTTTGGTTTAAAGTTAACAAGAGAAAAATTGCAATTTGTTACCAAATAATAACAAAAGATTTAGAAACAACTTTAGCTTTATCTCTGACTGTTACAAAGCACTGACACTGGAGACTTCTTCCATAAATGTTAGATAAACATGTTTTTGTTAAAAATTACTGTTACTTAGAAACAGTAATATATTAGAACTAGTGTATTAATATGAAGCTACAATTTGTCTTGCAGCCAGTACTGCTGTTAGACCTCTGTTGTAAATAATAATTTAAAAAAATATACAGAAGATATTATTATTTAAGGTCAGTGTATCCATGTGGATACATACAGGTTTTTCTATAGAACCTTTGTGCCATTTGACCCCAGTTAGCAGTTCTGCTACTTAATTGTGACCTGTGTTTGTTTTATCTGTTACACTTGCAGTAGAATGCTGCCTGCAAGCATGTATATTTACACTGTGTGCGCTTGACATCCAGACTGGTGTCATCTCTAATTATCAGTTCACCTAGTTTCTGATCCATCGAGCTGTAGAATCCCATAACACAGAATTATAAAAAGCAAATAGACGATTTCAAAATTTTTCCAACATGAGTCCAAAGCTAAGCTTGTTACAACTCAGTATTGTTCTTATACAGTATGAGTAGAACCCCAGTTTCTTAATGTTAAATCGTGTTAATCACCTAATAACTACTGACCTAATATCTACTGACCTAATATCTACTCTATCAACAATATTCTGTGCAAGTACCGCAAACCATAATATGAAAGAAACATTTCTGCACTGAGCAAAGAAAACCCATTCACACTAAACAGCCATGATGGAAGTTATGCTGTTTTGTGATGTATTCTTTCTCTCTGATAATGTGCCAATTCAACAAAATGCTGAATAGTGTGAAACTATTCTACGTAGTCATGTATTAATCATGTATTATTGTCTTCCCAGTCTGGCATTAGACTTGAATAAGGGACTGAGTTTCGAGTAAACTGTTCTCTGTTCTTTTTTTAGTAAAGGGCAATGAAATTATGGTGGATGCACACAGGCTACAGAATCAGTAAACAGACATAACAATATAGCGATGTATTACTAAGACTAAATTAAATTTATATTCTAAGCTAGTAAAGGAAATATACTTTTTTATATTAGGCTTTTTATTTTGAATCTTTTATATGCACATATTTTGTAATTTTGTGTTTAATAGCCTGTCTTGCTGTTTGGGGTACTGTAGTTTCTCGGCTTTTGTTTCTTGGGATTTGTTTCTAAGAATATTCTCGCATTTTTAACAGATTTCATGCCTCTCTGAGTGGAGGGGTTAAGCTCTGTGAGATGCACACAAGGTCTACTTTGTTTACCAAATCAATTTCAAAATTAGGCCAAGTATGGTGAGAGGATTGTGACTCCTGTGTTTTGAATAGAGAGCATGTTTTTGCATATTGCATTTTTTTATTTGTTTCATGGCTAAGGAAAGCCAAAATCTGTAGACTAAAGGGCTACATCAAGGTCATATCTGCCAGGATACACATGTCTGTCTGTCTGAATATTCTGTCAAAGCTGTCAGGTCAGGTTTTATTTTTACAATTTATGGCTTTTACTTTGCTTCTTAGATTAACCTTTACATCACTATGTCTTTGAATGCAGTCTCATATGTCTCTGTTTCTTATGATTGTTTAATCAGTCGGATCAGGCAATTTAACGTTTGTTAAGCTCAAGTGGAATATTGCCTTGAACTTATTTGTGTGTCATTATCGAAAGGTCATTTGTTCATAACCAGTAACCAGGCAAGAGCCTAGCCCAGGAACGCTCGGTTTAAGGAAGGAGAATTCACCCCCTAATGGGACGGCAGTTCATTCACACACTCCACCTAGGGAAAGTTACTGTCACCCGTGCCTAGGGGTTGTACTGTCACCAACCTGTATGCTTTTGGACAATAGAAGAAAACCAGATAACCCAGAGGAAGCACATGTGAACACTGAAAAAAAAAAAAACTTTGCACAGACAGTAACCCGAGCTCTGGGAACTATGGTGTTATTAGGCAGCAACTCTACCCACTGCACTACAGTGTTGTTACATACAATTTAAGCAATGAAATTACAGTAAATGCTATGATTTCTTGCTATAGTGACTACAAATCTTCTTCTATATGTTTCATTGTACATACTAAATAATATGCTTTAGGATGACTGAATTATAGAAATAATATAGTGAACACATGGTAAATTTATTAACTAGCACTTGGCAAATAAGTACTTAAAAATGGTCTCCTGAAACCCTATATGACTAGTAATAATAATATGGCAAACTAATTAGCTAATTATATGCATTAATAAAGAATGAAGAAATATAAACTAGTATCGTGGTTGTGACTACATTGAGATACGGACTATAACATCTGAGATTCTTGCAGTGTGCATAAAATATAATCAATTTGACTAAAATCTTTATATTTCTGTTTAATCACAAGGTAAGTGGAGAAAAAGGTGTTTTAGCACCCACCAGATCACACTTTAGCTTATGTGTGCAGTGTAGCAGGCAATGGGATTCAGAAGTTTGCTCTGTAGTTACAGACTCAAGGTTACAGGTTCAGAGTGCATCACATTGAAGGGTATATTGTGACAGTGTATACAAATATATACAAGTAGTTTTTCTTCTTTTCAGGGTTGTTGAACCTGCTTGTCCCCTTGGCACCTATAAATAAAAAATTTTGTATCATGGACATGAAATCTGCTTGTAGAGTACGAGGCTAGTAATTTGTCCATGCCAGAACTGCCTAATCCAATGGGACTTGAATGTGTTAGCAGCTCTGTGACGGTTCAGCTACGGGTATAAAAGTCAATTGTTAATACAAATATACCATTTGTACACATATTTGCAATTAATTCAATATTCTGTGGAGGTTCTATATATAATTAAGAAACTATAAACCAGAAGAAAATACTACAGGAGGAGAGAATATTATAGATTGCCTAGAGAAGGAGCACTTTGAAAATCATCCATGATATCCATGAAATCCATAGTATTTCTTTCTGAATACCAACAAATTTGTATTAAACACTAAAATGGAGACTCAAATCTGTATTTAGCTCAAGTGTGAACACCTTGTTTTGTTGCCAGGAAACTATTTCCGTTATTTTCTAACCATCGATAAATTGTAGAAGACAGCCATGTAGAAGACGTAAAGCTTATCATAAAAATTGGACTGTTTATATGATAAGGATTCACCATATTCAAAGAACTAATGGCATTTTAGATCCTACAAATGTCTGACATTTGATCATTTTCATAGATCTACATTTGCAAGTTTTTAATAAAGAATGGAATTTAATGCCAAAGCTTGGATCACACTGCCAAAACACATTGCTTTGAGTGATTGTGTAATCAGAGCATTGCATTTCTACACAAAGCCTTAAAAGACCTCTCAATAAATCTACATGGGGCACTTGGAAAAAAAAAAGCGAATGCATTTACAGGCAAATTTAAATGAAGTCAGTATCTACATAACGGACACGGCTGCTATATTTAAAGCTGTAAATCAGGAAATTAAAATTCTCCTTAGTATGTGTTATAACCCTGCTACATCTGTTTTGCACAGACCTGATTAAACAGGACGGTGTAGAGAGTCATTCATATTGCACAGCCTATTTCCTGGCTTTGAAACCCTATTAATCAGTGTTAATCATCTGACCACTGCTTGTCACTGAGCCAGTGTGAATGTCTTACTATTTCAAAGCGAGGGATACACTTTTTTTTTCTTTTTTTTTTTACAAGTGTGTGAACACAAGTGGTCTTGTTCAGGGAGCTGGGCGAGTCAGGAGGTGCTGGGGGGAAAACGAACAAGCACAGAGTAAGAGATAGACACTAGTAAGAAAGAGGAATGTGAAGGAATTCCTCACTCAAAAAACAAATTGTAAATGTTTCCAGAGGCAGATTGCAGTATTGTGAATAACTGTCCAATTAGATTGTAATCGTTGCTGATCACGTGGGGATTATGGAGTGAAGAATTCTGTTAAGATCAAGCAGAACTGGAGGTGGGGGCAGATGGTGAGGGCAGAGGAAGGAGAGGCAGAGGGAGATGGGTGAAGACTCACAGCTGGAATGCTGCATGTTTGTGTTGTGAGGTGACAGTGTCGGCTCTTGGCAAGCCTGAGCTCTGGCGCCTGCTGCCCTCAGCCTCCCTTTCAAAGACACAGACCCTCTGCTGTTCTCCCCTTCTCTCCCACTCTTTCCTTCTCCCACTCACTCTCTCTCTCTCTCTCTCTCTCTCTCTCTCTCTCTCTCTCTCTCTCTCTCTCTCTCTCTCTCTCCCTCTCCCTCTCCCTCCTATGCTGTGATCAGAGATCTGCAGAGATCTCTCTTCTTATCAGCTCCATATTTTCTTTTACTGTACATTTGCCCAAACTTTAATACATTATATTTTTATTTTATCTGCTCCATATGGACAATTGTCAAATGTCTCTGTATTGGAAAAGGTGTTAGGGCAGATATTCAGATATTCAGAAGTCTTTTATTTGTCCCTCTGACAAAAATCATTAAGGGATTTATATAACCCTACAGTACAGTAGATGGTTTACCTTTCAGTGTAAGTAGACCCCCTTTAGAAAAATATTTGTTTTGTTGATTTGGGAAACCCTTTAAAGGCTCAGTGTAGAACGTTAACATCTAGAACATAAGTAAATAGGTTATTGAGTTTTCCCACTTGGTAAACTTTTACTGGCTTAGGTTCAAAGTAGAACCTAGGAAAATAAGAAACCTTATCTATCCAAATAAGACAGAAGAAATTGTTTTCTAAAAATGTACACTTTTAGAAAAAGAGGTTAAATCTAGAAGTAAACGTTATTCTGGGTGAACAGCAGTGTTTTCACTGTCAGAGAACATTTCAAGTAAAAACCCTTTAAAGATAAGAAACCTTAATTAATCAAAGAAGCCTTAAGAAGTCCTTTCTTCTAATCTTTGATTTTCCCCCCTTATTTGCTCTTTAATAAGCTCTCCTTATCATAATACAGTTGGCAGCCAAAGAGGGTAACATGCTAACACATGCTTCTTCTGAGACAGTGAAGCTAGCAAACCACAAACTGCTGATCATGCTGCAAAACAAGGCTGATTGGCTAGTGTTGTTGTGATTGGCAGGTCAGAGGGAGCGTCCCACCCCTCTCACCCAAAGAACGATTTTGCTCACCTGAAAATCTGAACAAATTCACAATCTCTATCAAATATGCTTTATGTTTCAACACTCAGGAGACAAAAGTGTGGACTTTTTTGATGAAACAAAATTATAAATGTAGGAACTTATTATGTTTTCAGCTTTCTCTCTGGCTCAACCCCATCTAATGTTTTACCTTTAATAAGAAGCTTAAAAAACCTACACATATTGATAAAAAAAAAATACCCAAAATAAATGTTAGAAACTTTCTGACAATATGAGTCATCGTAAAATTTTGATGTGCTGTTTTTGCACTGATATAAATCCACCACATCCTGTGACTGCAGATCATTCAAATCAGCATGAGATGTGTCTTTATGTACACTGTGTATCGGTCTCAGCAGAGCAGCATGCTATAGAGAGAACAGTACTTAGTGTGTTCTGTGATAAACAAGTGTGTTTATCCTGCATCCACCAGCTCAAGCTCCAGTGTCAGTTTGACTTGTTGACTCATCAAAAAGAAGAACCTGTTCTGTCTGCTAGCTGTCAGACCTGTAACGGATGGCAGTGCTGGGGCGAGTAGCTTGCAGGCAGCACTGACTCTGTATTCCTCTCAGCAAGCTCAAATCCAGTCTAATAATTAAACATGCTACAGTACATGCTCATGTTTAAACTGTAATGCTGCATTCTTCTCGTAACTGTTCTAATGGACCGTGTGTGTGTGTGTGTGTGTGTGTGTGTGTGTGTGTGTGTGTGTGTGTGTGTGTGTGTGTGTGCACGCATTTGTGCATTTGTGTGTGCATTTGTGTGTGCATGTGTGTGTGCACACGTGTGTGTGTGTGTGTGTGTGTGTGTGTGTGTGTGTGTGTGTGTGTGTGTGTGTGTGTGTGCGTGTGTATGCATGTACGTGTGTGTCTGTGTGTGTGTGTGTGTGTGTGTGTGAAAAACAAGCGAAATAGGAACATTCCTTCCTCACTCCCACTGCCGTTCTCCCCCTGCTCATTTCTGCCACCCCACCCCCTGTTTCCTTCCTGTTCTTATTTTAGAATTTATTGGATGTTTTTTCTCTACATCCGGCAACAAAGAGAGGATTGTGCCATATCCTAACTACACACTCTTCCGTCGCAAGGAAGGGGCATGATCAAATATTTTTACAAAACAGTTCAACGTTCCTACACACACACACACACACACACACACACACACACACACACACACACACACACACACACACACACACACACACACACACAGGAAAACCAAAGAAAGTCTTACCTCAGCTTTACCTCATCTTTTCTATATTAATACTTTATGATGCCACGTGCTTTCTTACATGTCGTCTTTTTAAGATTGTACCGAAGCAGTGTGTCAAACTGTCTGTGTGAATCTTCCTTTTAGCTTCTTATTGTAAAATGATGCTTCCGTTTAATAACTGATTTAAGATTGTACTTTTAGATGTACTTTTGAAAAATATAATGAAAATATTTCAATATGATGAACATTTTGAGGTATAACTTGTGATGCTATTTATAGAGGGCCAGAGGACATCCTGTGTTATGTAGAGAATAATTTGTAATCTATTTTTATCATAATTATCTATATCCAGGATACAGTATAGTTATCATAAATCACCCTTTTTGGACTGCATTGGCATGGTGCCTGGAATAATGTGTTACACATCCGTAAGGCAATATAAGGACAGCCATCTTATTTTGTCTTAATCACATGGTAACATCACATGTGTCCTTCTGTACTCTGTTTACTAAGAAAAAAATTCAGTGAGATGTTGAAAATGTGGACAAAAATGTCAGTCTTTTCTTATTTAGTTTATCTGCATGTCTTGAAGCTAACATTTTCTGTACTGTTTTGTTTAACAGTATATGTGTGTTTAAGGGAACACTGGGTCGTTTGCCACACTTTTCAGTCTGGCTGTCATATCTCCTGAATAATTAAGCAATATCACACGAGCAAGACTGCAGTTGTACTGCAAATCAACACGGTTGTGATTCTCTGCCAATATTCAGTACATCGTCTTGATTCCAAATGTGAAATTGCTTTTATACAAACATGACAGTTATATAAACAAAAATGAACAATATTAATATAGATATTTGATATTATTAATTCCTTTTATTCCTGACAGTTCAGATACAATATGTCCACATATTTTAAATGTTATTTGTATATAATCATGGAGCATTATGCAAAAAATAAACCCCATCATGGTTTTGGTTGCCACAATTATTATACCTTCTGCTAAACATTTAAAAATAAGAACATCATGTGTACTGTTTTTAGATATATTCTGAGAGAAAAAGAAGAGAACATAGAACAATAGAATTCAGAAATGATAAAATCCAAAATAAGTTAATAGATTAAGCAAATCAGAGGTAGCCAGTAAAAAAACATATATATAACTTTCATGGAAGTATGCATAACCTATGCCCTGAGTATTTATTTGTTTGTTTGTTTGTTTGTTTGTTTCGTCCCTATGGCAAATAACACACACATGTATGGGCATAATTATTAAGTATGTACACAATACTAGACGCATTATACATATAAAAGAAAAGATTCCTATGTAAGATATACAGTATGTCATAATCACACCAATGTGAATGTGACAAAAATCCCCTCAGGGATGTAGTCCTAAAGAGCATGCTAATGACCTGCACATTAAAAGAAAAGGTTCAAACAAAATTATGACATTACACTCACTCACAATTTCATGACTGTGTTGCCACCCAGAAACGTCATCTACGTATGTAGAAGTGAAAGTGATGAGCTGCTTGTGTTCCCATATTTAATAGTTTAAATGGTTATGGTTTAAATGGTTTAAACCATAAGCAAACATTTTACTGGTAAGTTATTTCCTAATACAATTCACTAGGTTTATATTGGCAGCTTGACATAAACGCAGTGTAATTCTAGTGTGTTGGCTAAATGCCCATAAGCTATTTTATATCCTGATTGGTGGTTTGTTATACTCTTTTGTTTCTGAAAGCAGGCCTCATACAGCCAAATTTCTTTCCGTGTTAAAGGTTTGTTGTTTGCAGAATCAAACATTTCCTAGATTTGACTAAAGTCAGTAACTATATACACAGTACATGCTCCACATACACTCAACATCACTTGTCATGTATTTTTGGGTATGACTTATTATTTACTCCACAGGCGTCAAAACCAAATAAAATATGTGTCATTCAATGATCATGTTATATTTAACACATCACTTAACACAATATCTTGGGTAATAAGAAAAACGGAAATAATTAATACCGAATCTGCTCCTTCCCATTAATTCTCTTGCTTTCTTTCTTTAAATGTTTATATATTCATATTTACTTGTTTTTATATTTATATTTTTATTTATTATTTAATTTTGAGCTGAACAGTTAAAGGTTATGGCCCAGAGGCAGAACCAGTGAGACACTGCTGCATCTACATATTCTCATCTATATATTTTCTTGGTATTGGGAAAACTACGCTTTGCCTGTTTATTATTAATATATGTGTATTTGTAAATCTGAGCCACCAGTAGCACAGCATGACATTAGCTAAAATAGCTGTAATTATTTATCTCAGCTTTGAAATTACACTTATCTTTGCCATTTTTATTATATTACACTACACATACAAGTCTATTTCCTCAAATATACACAGAATTCTTGGATAGGAATATGTTAAAGCTTACATATACACCGAATTTTATTAGAAACAAATCAATTCAATTTTTTTTCTTTTTGCAGATTATTATACCTTATCCTTTGTAACAAATTAATAATGAACAGAAAACATAACCTTATTAGGAATACAATTCATTGAGGAATTGTGATAAATAATAAAATGCTCAAGATGCTCTTGAATGTGACACGGTCATAAAATAATCAGAAAGTCTCAGCAGGTTTCGAGCTATATTTTCAAATCTGTACAGTATGCCTTTATTATGGCTCAAGAAAAGATTACTTACAGCAGCACTTCTTAAAGTGGGTCATATGGAAGCATAGCTGGAGAACTGTGATTGGTTTTTAATTTTATAAATGATTTTTATTTTTTCATTTTCTACACTGTTGCAAATCTAACCTATTATTATTATTATTATTATTATTATTATTATTATTATTATTATTATTATTATTATTATTATTATTATTACTATTATTATTATAGAAATAGGTATTAGGTATTATAGTTATAATACAGTTATAGAGTTTTTGTAGTATTAGTAAATTGAGTGGTCACTTAACGAAAGCTTCACTAAATCTCAAGCAACTCTAACAGGTTTATAAATATTTCCAACACTGACCTAATGTGCTCTAAGAATATGAGCTTAATATCTGTACAATTGGATATTACTTGTAATAAATATAAATTCTGCTCAGATGGACTCAGTGAAATGTATCATACAGTTAAAAGTGCCTTTGGGTACAAACAGTTGAGAACCTCTGGCTCACAGGTTGATCTTTTCCCACATTCTTATTATTGCTGAAGGGTCACCTGACTTTAATATTTCTACCAACACTAGCAACATAACTGAAGTCTAATGGGAAACGTTTGTGTACTAAATGAACAAGAGTAAAAGAAACATTTATGTATCAGATCCCCAGTTTGTCTCTATATGTATAGAAATACAGTAGTGTGCTCAGACATGTATTAGCTACCGTCAGCATTCCTGGGATCCTACAGTTTTCTTGGAAATACAGTGGGGAAATGGGTAGATTTTTTTTACTGTATCCTCGGTAGGATCACATGCTTTTACTTTTTCTGGTTCACATGAAGCCCACGCACACATGCACACAAACGCACACACATGCACACACACGCACGCACACACACACACACACACACACACACACACACACACACACACACACACACACACACACACACACTCACACACACATAAGCTCTGCTGAAACTGTTGCAACCTTGAACTCTTCGTACCACTGTCAGAGCTTCCCTTGGCACAGTGTAAACACAGCTGTACAAAACCACCAAACACTGCAGACAAACAAACAGATCTTATTAAGTGAACAGGACTGCTGGAGCTGAGAAATCTAATGCAACACTCCATGTTTTTTTGTCACTCTTGTAAATTTATAAAGCTTTTTTTTTTTCTCCTAACGTCCATAATCAGAAGGCTACAAGCAGTTAAATGTTTCATTGTATTTGTCTCTCCTCTGGGGTTGCCTGTAGGAGGATTAATATTAACACTGTTAGAGTGTCAAAGAAAAATAAACACAAGCCATAACAATGGAAAAGTGAGCCACTGAATCCATCCAAATACAATATGATTGCAGTTGCTTAGCTTATATAGTTGAGCACATTGATAGACAATGGAAGAAGAAGCTGTTGTGTGTGTGTGTGTGTACCTCCTCTTTTCCCAGGATGTTGGTTAGATTCAGTGGGACCTCTGCTGTGGTGCCTGCATGCGGCTGCCAATATTGAACTGCAGGCCTTACTCGGAATGTAAGAAGTGTGTGGGAGTCGACTGGGGTTCAATTTCTTCTGCTTGCTCTCTTTTTCCCTTGTTGTGAAATCTTCTCATAATGTGCTCCTTTGTTAAACCAGCATCCTATTCAAGCCCATTCTATATATCTTACAATGAAACTATTGCACCCAATACTGAAGTCAGTCAATTGGATATCATCGGTTGTGGTGGGAGAAAAGCCGAGAGTGGACTACACGTAAAAATTCAGTATTATTTAAACTAAGCACTTTAACTATGTTGAGAAAAATGTTTTTATTTCTTACGGCTGAAAATTGCCCTTTGGCAACTCTTCTGCTTTTTCTTTCAGTTAAACCAGCTTTGGGAGCTCTGAATACATAAACAACATGACTGCTATTCCCATGGGAGACTTACCACATGCAGATTTCCATATGGAGGGATACAGCAATCATATAATTATAGACAACTGGTAGAATCCCATTAACTGTTTGAAGCTGGCAAAAAAAAACCAACAACACACATTCATATAGTCTACAGTTATAAGGACTGTATTTTCATTTCATAGTCAGCATTGCAAAGTGACATAACGTTTATGTTACTAAGTACTGACAATTGAGTAGGACTATTGAAATAACCTGTGAGGTTTCCAGATTAATTCAGATTCCATAGTTTTCTGCTTTCACTTACAATGCCACATAATGTTCACCATCTGGTTTTAGCATAACAGTTTGTATCTTGACTGAATTGGCTCTAAGTAAACAGCACTCACTGAGGTAGAAATATTGAAAAATATATGTTTTCATTTGGACAATGTCCATTAGATTTTATTAGTTTATTTGGAATAAAAAAATGTTTCAAACTCAAATATTGATATGAACAGATCTTTTTTTTTTTTTGCTGAAAAACTTTGGAGGTGTGCATTTGACCTGGGGTCCTGCAGGACACAACAGAAATGTCAAAACCAGAGGGGGTTTTACTGACATTTAGGTCAGACAAAGAAAGACAATGTTAATTAACTTGAACATGCAGCACTTACATGCGGAATATATTTACAGCATCTTTAGTAACTGCCTTTGAATTATGCTAGTAGACTGTTCACATTTTTGCAAATAGAAGCAATAATATTCTTTGGAAATTGCCATGATCAAACAAATACTGCATGAGCGGGAACAAAACTTTCCTACACACATCTATTATTAAGATGAATTATAATCTTAAGTGATATGTGTAAAGTTGAGGTAAACTAATACAGATACAGCTGTC
Source organism: Tachysurus fulvidraco (assembly GCF_022655615.1). NCBI lineage: Eukaryota > Metazoa > Chordata > Actinopteri > Siluriformes > Bagridae > Tachysurus > Tachysurus fulvidraco. The sequence goes on along the minus strand of NC_062528.1, from coordinate 13,290,830 downwards.
ATAAACAACACTCTTACTTCATGTATAGAAACACTGACTGGCATCTCAATCAGGGTGTTTTTCCACCTTGTGTTTAGTATTTCTGGTATAAACTCCGACCAATCCTGACCATGATAAAGTGGTTACTGAAAACGAATGAGCTGAATAATATAGAAACGTATTCAGTGTATAGAAAAGGCAAGTAGGTAGAAGTTTACTTCTGGTGGGTGCTATTATATCAATCCTAAATACCATGCTGATGTTAGAAGTGATTGTTTGCAGTTTCTATGGGGTATATATATTCACATTTATATTCATTTGGCTAGTGTCATGATTCATTCTGACAATACAGCACAGCTGCACTGTTGGATGAGAGCCAGATGTTGGTGAAATAGAGAGATTGAAAGAGAGAGAGAGAGAGAGAGAGAGAGAGAGAGAGAGAGAGAGAGAGAGAGAGAGAGAGAGAGAGAACAGGAAACAGCTCGGCATGCCATAGGAGACTCTTTGAAAACAGGAAGGCAGCTTCCCTGCTCGGGAGCTATTTCCCGTGGCAGGGTGATGGGTGGTGGGGAGTCACTGGGCTTCTGACGTCTGCTGGGAAAAGAACCTTAGGACTGGTAATGGTCTTGTTTGGACATACTGGCAAAAGAAACTGTTCACTGAAAGATATTAATTTCCTGTTTGTCACTCCTTTGACACTTTTTCTCTTGCAGGTTAAAACCTTTATCAAACTTATGATATCTATATTACTATAAAATTAGTTTTTGTTTTAAACAATTCTAACAATTCTAGTAACAAACTGGTAAGAAAAGATTATTGTATGGGTAGAATTCTGGTTTCTGTGTGGTTATAACAGTGACTTGTAAACTTGTAAACAGTAGGTTCTCATTGTTGTGAGATCGTTTCTCTCACTCTGAGCTCAGTAACCCCTGCTGGTTTCTCACATGGAAAGAGTGCTGGTTTAATTCACTAATCATCTACACTCTTTGTTGTCAGCGTTCTGTTAAAAATCTGATTTGCATTACGCTTCACACACACACACACACACACACACACACACACACACACACACACACACACACACACACACACACACACACACACACACCGACATGCATGATGAAGCAGTCACAAATAAAACCTCATACACACATACACTCACCTACTATCCAGAGTCACACAGACTCTCACATTAGCTCTCAGCTTTAGCTAACCTATATTTGATTTCATTTTCACACACTTGCCAGAGCAGCATGTGGTCTGATTGAGATAAAAAGGAAGGGATTAGGTCCTGCTCTCAACGCTGATGAGACACGTTTAGGAAAATAACTCTAATAAAACCAGATCAGCACTCTGTGGTTGTGTCAGGTTTGTGTCTGATCAGGAAGGAACGTGCACAAGGTAGAACACAGATCCAGTGTTGCTCTGGGAGGTCTTTCATGTCCTTCTTCTTCTTTTTTAATTTTACTTCATTTTTGTCCTTACTTTTTAGCTCATTTTTATACACATGGCAGGGTGAAGTAAACAAGGGAGAAATGGGGAGATACATATAAATACACAGAAATTCAAAGAGATCTGGACCAAGTGAGCTATCAGAAAATGGCGACAACATTGAAACGAAACACCAGCACAGCAGACGAGAGCAGAAACTACCACTAAACCCAGAGAACACTGTGCTTTTGTAGCAGACATTGTACAAGAGATACTAAGAGGCTTTTGTTTGTGAATATACTGTCTACTAGCTTTGCCAAAATATTGTGCATTTAGAGGTTAGTGGAGCAAATTATTGCAGTTTTTTCATGCCAGTGTCTTTGCTCTTTGAAAACTTTAACTCTGTGATGAGACAGAGCTGTAATTGCGATTGTATCAATACATCTCAGGATAAAGTGACTGAGAAATAAGAGACTGTTAATTTTTAATTACCTTGGAGAGAAAATTATTCTTGAGTGCACTGTAATTGTCTCTTGAAAGGATTTGCATCAATGCACACAACAGTTCCATTTACAGCTTTTTGCTTATGGCCTTATCCAGAGTGGCTTATCCTGATCAACAAAAACATATCCTTATGCTAGTACAAAACGATCAGGGCCTACGAGTATCATCAAGGTAGAGTGAATTACAGAAAGAAAAAAAAGTGAATGAAAACCTCTGTGCTTGTTTAAGTGCTTGATGAAGAGGTCTTTATCGAGCACAGAGAACAGTTTTGAGGCACGGCTACGATGTATCTTCATGGTTGATGGGTCGTGTCCAGTCAAAGGGAGGCAGAAAGGGATTGTATGTGGGTTTGGGTTTTATTCTTACTGACAAAATTAAGCAGTATTTTTGAGGAAGAATACACATTTTATGCTACGACACTACACTACACTTTCATAATCTCATAAAACTTAATGTAACCACAAAGGTTCGATTCAAAGAACAAAATATCTTTATTTATTATATAAGATATATGAAAATGAAAAATAAAGGTACATAAACAATTGTTTTATAATCAAATTGTAGCTCCACAGATTTTATGTCAATATTCTGACTCAGTTAAGCAGTAGGTGCTTTGAACATATTTCCCCTGTAGTATCCGTGAGCCTCTGCAGTGTTTGCTCTGTGTTGTTGGATAAGCCGTGGGCAGATTTCACAACGACTGTCTTTCTGGTAGAAAGTGACATTTGGATTAAGGATGACAGCAGTGTCATATATTCAGAGGCTGGAACAGAAATGCAGAGATGGACATGCAGTGTGACAGCTTGTCAGGTTTAAGCTGATGGACTCCTTCATGATGTGTCTGTGCGTGTGTCTGCGATCGTCCTGGACAAGCCTAGGTCAATCTGAACACAGGTTCGCATCAGTCCTCCATGCTCTGTGTAATGCTAAGGATATAATCTTCTGTGAGGTTATAAGGTATGGCCTTTGTTTAGCTTTATGTCAACAGGAGGAAAGGTTGTTTGTCATTGCTTCTGAAATGATTGACCTAATTTATTGATTTGCTAAATCACATCATTAATATACAGAATCCAAGTTGTCTTCAGTGTGTTGCTTTTTATATCGACCTTCTTAATAATTTAATAGATATTAAGTAATAATTAAATCAGAATGTTTGTCCTGCTATGTTGGTGTAATGCACTGATTTTGTGTACATTTTGTAAAACCGGGACATGTGTACACAAACTCACATTCCAGATTAATATATTAGACAATTACATCAAATATTCTGGAGAAACAATTTAGTTCAATTTTTTTTCCTCTTTTTCAACACACCCGATAATGGATTTTTCCAGTGGTCATTTTAAACTGTTGTACTGTACCTGTAAATGATCAAGGTAGATCAATTAAAGCACAATATACTACTTAAATGGCTATAATTATGCAGATTTAGTCTAACTTTATTAAGTAGTCTAAATTTGTGACAGTGAGATTTCAGTACCAGGTTCAGATTTGCAATTTCAGCATTTTTTTTTAAATAGTCAAATAGTCAGATTTTTTATTTTATTTACTCTTTATTATAAATTTAAAAAATGGGACTTTCCTGTAGCACTCTACTCTACAAAAATCTATTTTTGGTCATCTATAACATTTAAAAATGTATATAATACATTTTTTCCATGCAGTCATGCCTTATACCTCCCATCTAATTTTTCAGTTATTTATTTTAACGCATATTATCTGGAGACTACCATTAATTAGTAACACCACTGAAACTAATAGCAAACTGTTTTAGTTGCTGTAGCTGATGTAAGTCTGGTCCCACCTGGAAAGTTTAAAGGTTTAAAAACAGTAAAAAAAAGCAGAATAAAAGTGATATGCTAAACTATCCTTGGATTGTGACTGAAAAACGACATTGTACACCGTCCCCTGAAGCGACTACATTCTTTATAGCACACACACACTAGTCTTGTTTGCTTCCAGCTCATTGAATAGGTTCAGCTAAGCTGTTTTTCAGACTCAAAGGCCTTAGCACACAGTGTCCAGTAAGAGACAGGCTGGGTATTGTGAAGTGTAGGCTCATCTCTCCGCTGAGAGTGGCAGTGAGGTGCAGGAAGTTACACTGTAATAATGTACATCCCACACTACACATAATGGATGCCTGGGATCTTCAAAGAGCTGCTTGAATCCTCTTTCTCGCTCGCATATTCCCCTCAGGGCTCCCATGATGGAGCTGTGTGCCTCCTAGCTTCTCTTCTGCAATTCTTTTCTGGTTTTTATACTCTGCCGATCTTTTTATTTTATTCCTCCCATCATCTTGTTCTTTCTGCCCCCATGGAGCAGCTTCTAAGCGAGAAAACAGAAAAAGAAGAGAGAAAATGTGTTGATGAGGATCATAGTAGTTGTGCTCCTGTCTTGTGTCTCTCTATTGCTTCTATTAAAAAGTGGCCATATCTTTTTTCACATGTACACATACAGGCTCAAAACTGCATCATGTACAGGAAATTCCTGCACAACCAAGGACACACACACACACACACACACAGAGAGAGAGAGAGAGAGAGAGAGAGAGAGAGAGAGAGAGAGAGAGAGAGAGAGAGAGAGAGAGAGAGAGAGAGAATACTGATACACCTGCACTACATATGTCAGCATGCTTAGCATTTATATGTCACTAATATTTACAATTATACTGATGTCCTAGATTTGAGTCTGTGTAGGCTGATTGTGTAGGTGCAGTAAAATAATGAAATGCATAATCAGTTGTTTTCTTTCCTGCATGCACTTAAGCAGCATGGAAACCAGGTTATCCAAGTATTGGTGACTGCACAGTGTGAATAAATACGTTCTTACTTGCAGCTGGTTACAGCAGTCTACCCGGAGCTCCTATACATTCTCATTATGACAGACAATCACTAAACAAATGGACTACATTACAGACCTGGCTGGGTTTCATTTCCAGCTTCCTACACAGAGTTCTGTTGGTTATTCTTCATGAATAGCTAGGATCATGACACAAATGACTTTCAACCATTTTTAGTCACTACAACAATGATCTGAGACAGTATAAATTGCTCCATGTATACATAGAAATACTTAACTATGGCCACATATGCATATATTGTATGTAAGCCATTCTCAGTCACAGTTTCCTGCTATGAATTTTCATGAGATATTTATATATGCAAATGAGTATTCTAGTACATATCCCACTGCCGGGTCACTTGGAAAATAACAGCTTAAATACACCTAAAAATGTGATACATGAAAACCTATAAATGAAAACTCTGTCATATTGTTACATTAATACTTACATTAAGTTTGTGTGCATTTATGCAACAGTGCTCTCTGACAAACAGGGCAACTTAAAAAACTTGTAAGGACACAAAGCCTAGTTCATGAAACACCTAGAAGAATAAATCTGAAAATGACTCTCAAGTGCTTAAGATTAAAGTCATATAAAAACGTTTTCTGTTCATAAAGAATAAGCATATGTGATATATGTTAAATATATGTTAAATATAAAACACTCTTTATGTAATTAACAAATAAATAAAAGTATATACTGTACTACAATGGTAGTATATTAATAAATGAATATTAATTGACTTACTTATTGATTTATTGTCATAGGAAATTCTTTTTTTCTGCCAGATATTTCTGGTCATATTAGACCCATGGGAAACTGAGCTTTTATCCTCCAGGGACTTACTTGGGTAAATGAGCGTGAAATGAAAATAATGGAAGCAAAAGCGTTCCCACTGGACCTGTGTATAGAGGAAAATGGTCCTGCGGTCAGATGAAGGCAGGTTGAGACACCCAGAGCAAGAGGAATGCCGTCAGACCTGCCCACTTACTCATCTTGCATGTTTTCATCAAAGTTGGACAATTACCAGACTTTTGTTCGTATGATAGTCACCTGGACAGTGACAGGTTGTCCCTTTTTTTAGTCACAATAAATCTAATGCCAGTGTCATCTTAAAGCAGCTGTAAATGATGTGCTTAACTTCCCACCAGATTTAAGCACAAACTTATATAAATCTTGATAAAACAGATCAGAGTTCTAATCACGCACTTACACACATGATTCCAGATCAAGGAACTTTTCAGTATGCGCACTTACTGGGTATAACTGGTTGGCTGAATAATGAATATACACCAATAAAGGTGCTTAAGGAAGGTAAGTAATAAATAAAATGTGGGTTAGGTGAGGTCAGGTGAGGTGTGCAGTTATAGAAAACTAATCAGCGCCTGGGTCGTGTGGCGCAGCAGAGCAGAGGGCAGCTACAACAAGAACAGAAGTATTTTTATTCTACTTATACCAGTGCAAAGTGCTGAAAACAATTGCAATTTTGTACTTTATATACTTATTTATGTATAGCTACATTTAATGTTGTAAACATCTTTGAAACAAGTTAGGTCCTGTTATCACAGTTGTAACTGTTGTTCTCTAAGAAGCTTCTTATTTCCGCTTCAGAGAGTTTGTTATTTCAGTAAACTAAAAATTAGAACTTGAGCTTTGACTGTTTCATAACACTGACACCTTCTAATAAGCGTTTCCTCACAGAAGATGTCAACATATAAACAAGTAGGCGTCATTTATTCTGTTTAGTTAAAGATTCTTCTATATAAGTCCCTGGATATGCTGTTGTATTAAAATTGGTCCATTAACATATCCCTTGCAGCTGGAACTATTATCAGAGTCACACTTTTATATTTTATACTCTTAATCAGCACGTTATTAACAATCTGTATTAAAACTTCAACCATACTGTTGTGTAAATACAAGTTTAACTCTAGTTACTTATGTAGCTGGCATGGCTAGTGCTGTCACGCATGCCTGGATACTGTACGGCAGCACAAGCACTACAATTAGCTAGACAATTATGTTGTATTTATTAATTATTTTACAGTTTGGGATTAAAAGAAGCGTACTGACTCTTTCTAGATGCTTATTAAAAAGCCACAGACAATTTGTCACTCTATGAACAGATTATTTTTTTTTATTTTGCTGAATATAATACCCCTTGAAGATACAAAACTACTACTTACATGTTCTTTTCCATATATATGCTTTTTTAAACATCTAAAACTTAGAATATTTAATGCAGTCTTTAAATTAAATTATACTATACACAGTAATGTATTTTAGGTCATGTGTATTTGCTGTATGCTGATAAATATGGGCCTGTGTGGGTCTGTATTTCAGTGAAAGGAAGTGAGTAAAGAAAAAAAGCAATGTTTACTGTATCAGCATGTGTGGGGACAAAAGCCATCAGCATAATGTGTTTTATCCTGTTTATCTGAGTATGATAAGTGCTTTCACTCTCTCTCTCTCCCTCTCTCTCTCTCTCACACACACACTCTCTCTCACATACACCACACATACACACTCACTCTCTCTGTCTCTTTCCTCTTCGCTCTCGCTCACGCTGTCTCTCACTCTCTCTCTCTCTCTCTCTCTCTCTCTCTCTCTCTCTCTCTCTCACGCACACACACACACTCTCTCACACACACTCTCTCTCTCTCTCTCTCTCTCTCTCTCTCTCTCTCTCTCACGCACACACACACACACACTCTCACACATACCACACATACACACTCACTCTCTCTGTCTCTTTCCTCTTCTCTCTCGCTCACGCTGTCTCTCATACACACACTCTCTCTCTCTCTCCATTCAGAGACAGAATGTAATTAGTTCTCATGGAGAAAGAAGAGAGTGGATGTGAGGTCTATGTGTCTAGAGGCTAAAAGCTCTTGGTTTTCACTTCTATCCGATTGAAATTCCACCTCACGGCACTCAGCAACCTCTGCAACCGTGCAAATATTATGTCTCCTTAGGAACACAATAGTGGTACTTATTTCTTTATTTTGGACATGTTTTTTTTCTTTGAGGGTGGATTTAGAGAGGAAATCTCCCGATTCTCTCAGGAGCGGATTACAACTTTACAACAGCAGCATTTCTGAATGGAGTCTATGGCACAGGAATCCTTTACACACATGTATACCTGCACGCATACAGTATCACTCATACAGTACAAACTGCACATACACATAAAATATATACATGCACACAGTTAAGGTAAATAAAGACTTCATTATAGTGTCAGTGTTTTACCCAGTGATCTGTGGGCTGAGGTTAATATAATGCAGTCACAGGAATGTACACACATGCAAAAGTTCATATTAGAAATATTATGATGGATAATCATACGTTGTTATTGTGAGTTTGTATTGAGTTTAAGAGGGGCCCCAAGTGGGAATATCTTGGGAAAGAATAGTGTCTAGTATGTCCAAGTAGAGACTTAAATTTTTGCCAAGTGTGTGCTAGGAGAAATTCCATGATTCAGTGTTTTGTAGATAATGGCAGAAAAATGTAGTGGCTTTAGAGATTTAGGGTTGTTTCTCAATAGACACAAAAATTGTTGTGAGAGATGTGTGTGAACTTTAGAACGTGTTGTGGTAATTCTGCAAGTAGACACTGAACATTAGAGGGAGCGGTTTAAATGAGGTAAAAACAAAATGGGAGGTCTACAAAATGTAAGAAATGGATTAATATTAAGCACAGACATGCAGTGGAGACCAAAAATTTAAAATCTGTGATTTTCTTTATTTAAAATTGTAAATAAACAGAACAAAACATGTCATAATTATTCAAAACAAATGATGTAATGTTAAATATCGTAAATATATATTATTCAAGATTCTGCACTATTTCCAAGTCTCTATTAAACTGTAGACAAATGTGTTATTGATCATATAAATTGTTTTTTACAAAAAATGGTTATTTACCTCATGTCTAATCTGTTCTAATGAAGTGTGGGTTCAGATGACACAGAGGATTTGATCTAAAATGGATCATAATGTTCTTTGGCAAATTTGTGGAGTTCAAAAAGGGGACTAAGAATCTCTGAAATTCATGTAAAAATTCTACTTTTCACTGGCGTTCTCAGACTTTTGGACCCCGCTATATGTCACGGGAATAAAAAACCTGTAATGAATCCTCACTATCGATACCTGATGTGTATAATGAATGGGAAACAGGGATATAATAATCCTAATGATCCTTATTCCACAGCACTGTTTAATTTTGTATTTGATTATTCAGAATGTGCTTAATTTTTTATAACAGCAGATCTAACAGCTTTGCCAGCTGTAAGGCAAGTCACAGGTTTATATTAACGAGCTTGTTCCAATCCGTTAACATTGTCGATAACGTTCCCTCATTTACAGGGAATCTTATGGTGGATGCATCATATAAACAAAGACTAATAAAAAAAGAAAAGATTTTAAAAAAGTGTTTTTAACAGACATATAATCAATGATATGATTAAGCTTACTGTAGGAGAATGTCTTCATGACAGAATTCTTTGCACTTTTATTCAATTTCTCTGTAACAAACTAAATTTTCTTGTGTATGAACATAAAGAGAAAGACTGGTAAGGGAACAATGATACGAGGAGAGAACGATGTTTATAGCAACTATAACATGAGTGACATGTTTCACAACATTAAATGAATTGGAAATAGTTAAAAGGTACAATGTATTTATTATGTGATTAAACACAACATTTTTTAATAAATGTAAATTTAAAATTATTGGCCAATTTCTGTGGTATGAGTATAGTAATAAAATATTTCTATGATGTACTGTTACAAGAAAATAGCGGGAATTTCAGGGAGGTATTCTCATATAAAAGCATTCCCTGTTAGGTTTTATTCCTTACATAGCTTTTTCAGAACTGCTGGTAAGACACAAGTGGACTATTTCTATTGCCTGCACTGCAAGCACTTGATTAAACTACTAATTTCTGGTGAATAGTCTGTCTTCCCCAATTTGCTGTGCTTTCACAGAGTAAAGCATTATTTCAAGGAGGGATGCTGGCACCTCAGTCTACTTGGCACTTCCTCAAGCTTAGTTGTTGTGCTTAGGGAAGCTTTTTAAATGTATTAGACAAGCAATGGGACTGGATGAAAAAAGCCTATAATAAATCACCACACCCTTCTTTTTCAATTTTGCTTCTCCCAACACTTTTGAACTTAGCATGCATGTGCCTGCACTTACATGAATGAACTTGGCACATGCCTTTTGGCTTCTCATGATCTAAAGTAGAGCTGCACAGGTCATTACATATTTCCTGATGAAAACAGAACCTTTGATGTCTTGAGAGTAATAAGAAGGGCTTTACATCTCTCACATTCAACAAATCTTTAACTACTCGTGTCATGCGCACTGGAACTACAGTATAAGGCTCTATTTCTGTTGATATGCAAGAAGTTCTGTGGGTGGATATTTATGTCCTCCTTATTTAATATAAATAAGCTACCTCACCCAAATTTTAACTAAATACATCCAATTCAATATTTTACATGATTGTTCAATTATTGTAACAAACAATTGTGAATCTTGACAATGGACAATTCATCATGCATGAAATGCCATATAAGTGAATAATGAACAAAATCCTGATCTAAAATCAATATCTAAACTCTGTAGATGAAATTGAATTAAATAGCATTGTGTCACTGTGCTGAGACACTTCTGTTTCTGAATGAGAGGAAATGATTTAATTGGATATTACAGCACCATGCTTAACAATACCTCATGATGAGGATTATAGATTCATTCTATCCATTATACCAATTGCTAAGAATATACTGTATAAGTGCCTTGATCTTACCCCTTAATTTTGCATTTGAGCCATGATCACATAAATAGGAAATAGAGTTAAAGTACGGTTGCTTCAAACATTTTGGTCCGGCTTGGTAGACAGAGCTCTGCACCATCTGTTGTTCATCAATACAGAGACATGCAGCATCTACTGTACTGTATGTCAAAGTGCATTGTAGCCATCCATATGATTTGTTGTGGCCCAACACCTTACGTATGCTTTATTTTGTATTTGTCTGTAAGCATTTACTTTTTGAAAAGCTTAGCTTCAGCCCAAGGTTATATTAAGTTCAAAATATTATTTAGTATTAATCATTCATTCATCATCAGTAAGCACTTTATCCTTCTCAGAATTGTGGTGAATTTGTAGCCTGTCACTTTACCGCTTGGAACAATCATGGGGCATCAGTCACACATTCACACCTAGGAGTAGTTTGGAGTAATTAATCCACTGGCATGTTTTCTGAGGTGGGAGGTTGGCTCAGAAGGTTGTAAGTTGATATGTCAGAACCAAGATGCCTGGGCCCTTAAGCAAGGCCATTAACACAGTTGTATACAGTATATACATATGAAATATAGTAATTAAATAAATAAATGTTAAATTATTATAAAAATACTAGTCACCCTGTATAAGGCATCTGCCAAATGCCATACATGTGTTATTAATACTCAATTCTAATAAATTATAAACAGACATTTAGAATTATAGGATATATGCACTGAGAGTCATATACTACTATCTTCATCAGGAGTCACTTTGAGGAAGATCCTGTGCTTCTGAGCTCATTAAACTTTAATCAGAAAATCTATTTTCAGATCATTTCTAGATCCGTCAGGAGGATTTCCCACGAATAGAGGCCGCTGTTTCTCCGCGACCTCTCCGCCAAAATGAGCCCACTGGAATTACTTTATACGTGGCTAGCTCACCAGTGGAGTACCACTGATATAGCATTATCTGTGTCTGTCATTTTTCCATCTGAATAGAGCACCCTGAACACTCCAGAATTTTCACTGATATTTTAACTTGTATGTGAAGGATAGGCAGTAGCTCTGTGTTTAATCCAATAGAGTTTCCACGTTTCCATGTTACCATGAATCAACAGACCAAACACAAAATATTTTTTTAAGAATTAGTGTATTTGTTTCTCCTCAGAAGATGTGAAAGGTGAAGCAGAATGTTAAGTCCACAAAGACTCAGAGGACATCACTGTACAGTTCGATAGTTTCTGTAGTTCTTTAATTTAAATCATATTTTGGGATCTATAAATAGGTCTTTATAAACCTGTTCTCATTTACTTTACATGCCTTGAAGTGCAGTAAGTATTAAGTTAAAAACTTAAAATTAGTTAAAAAAAAAATCGGTATTTCTTGTTTGACTTTGTACCTGTTCAAGACATAACATAAAAAACATAGCATTAGTCATCCCTAACATGATGAGTCAGACAGTATGAGGGTGGTTAGGAACTGATCTCATTCATACTGAAACAGCATATGTAAGCAAACACAGAGAGCAAAAAAAAAGTGAGAAATGCGAGACAGCAAGAGAGAGACGTATTCACTCCCAACCCTGAAGGCATGAATCACTTTACCACCCTGACAATGTGTAATATTTCCACAGATAAAAAAAACCCCTCTCATTTGCTACTACAGTCAGAACTGCTTCACACTTTCCCTATCTCTACAGTAATATAATTGTTATTCCTAACACGTTTTCTCTCCCAGGCTGATAATGTCAATCCGTATTTGTATGATTTTGAATTTTTTTATATCACTGGTTGTTTTTTATTCCTGGAAAAATGATTGCACTAGAAGCTACTGTGCTCAACTATGTTCTCAACTACAGTTCAAATGCTTCCTTACAGCGACTTAAAAGAGACTTATGAGTCATTGTTCTGGACTCATTTACATAAATGAAGACATGCGAGACAAAGAGAACAGTCTTGCAGACAAAGGAGAATGCTGCTATCTTTACAGTGAGCCAACAGTGGGAAATATAATTCATGCAAATGAGCCAAACAGATAAAGGCTTTCTTTGTCTAGCTGCTCTATATATCTGATGGCTAAATTTAACTGCTCGATTAATGCAGGGGTTTCAGATCAGATTTTTTGTTGTTGTTAAACCTTATTTGTTCCAGCATATTTTTTGCCAGAAAATTATACCTGTGAGCACAACCTTCTTATAAAAAACAGACAGTTAGATTAACACATGCTTCATCTCACAGCCAATGTGGCAGTGTACTGTTTCTCTTTTTAATTTAACTGTGTAGCAGCTATCCATTTTCCTGGGCTTGGAGGAAAATTTCCAATGTAATCATAAAGGAGAAAATGAACAATTCTCAGCTTTTGCTTTTATCCAAAATGGCCAACTGAATAAGGCAGAAAAGCTCACAGTAGATTACAAAATTGGGTCAATTTACATAAAGATAATTTGTTCCTGAGACACATTTTTTCATTCTAATATGAAACATTATAACACGTTAATTGGTTTTTAACATTAAATATAGGCTTGATAAGAGTTCATTAATTAGAACGAAAAGGGTCTTGTTACATTATGTACAAGTCCAGCTGCAGAAAGTGTAGAAAAAGAGAACACAGGCTTCAGAAGAATTCTCATGTGCTTCACTATTTCTACTAGTTCATTTCAATTGCTAGTCATTTCTTTCAAAAATTTCAACAAATGTATTGCTCTGTTCAATAGAATTTCAAATTAACAATTAATTCTTTGCTTTTACAGCTGCAGGGGTCCCTTAGAAGAAAGATTGAGGGGCAGCCGTCTGGATACACTGCTAATCAGAATGGCCATTTCTCTGTGGGCCCTGTGCCAGACTTCAAGCGCCTTCGTATGGAGACAGGCACTCTTCGTGCTCGTGCTTGCTCTATGGATGCAGGGCAGCCTCAAAGTTTAGCTGGGTCAATAGCTTTGGGCCAGGTTCCTCGGCGGAAAGATCCCTTCATGATGAACCAAGGTATAGGCAATGATATTTTCAACATGACTCTCAGAGATATGAAGAAAGAACCAATTGATATTCAGACCTGCAGCCAGTCATCAGTGGATCCTGCAATGATGGTGTTTGACTTTAAAGATGAGGGTGGAGGACAGATTGACCCCGAACTCCAGGATCTCTTTGATGAGCTCACCAAGTCAGTACCGCCTCTCAATGACCTGGAGCTGGAGAAAATGCTGAAACAAGATGATGACTTTGGTTTAGATCTCGGTCGACCTAGCTCAGCAGGTGCAGTCAATCCCTGCCCTCATTTAGATAAACCAATCAAAACAGAGTACTCACCTGATTATGGCCAAGCTCCTGGAAGCTCTCCACAGCTCAGGCCCGCATCTGCTGGACCTTCCTTCTCAATGGCCAACACTACTTTATCAACTTCCCCCATTGGGCCTGGGCAAATTACCCACAATCATGTACCACAGACCTCAGGTTCATCTTCAAGAGGACTGCCTGCCTGGCCTGAGATGTCACATGCTGAGCAGCTAAAGCAAATGGCAGCAAACCAGCAGCCCAAACAGCAGCCCAACTCTCTCCTCCAGCACCAACAAAACCAAGCTGGAGGAGTGAGGAACTGGCCCTCCACCATGAGTGGCCACCCCAGTTCCTTTTGTCAGGAACCAATGTCCAGCACTGGTCTGCTAAGCCAACCGAGAGTTAGCTCTCAGGGCACTGGTCAAAGCAAAGGCCTGCCTAACTGCCTCTTTAAGCCCAGTGGTTACAATCCATCAAATCCCACTGAAATAAAAGCTCTTAGCAATAAACCAATGCTGCATTTCACCCCTAAAGCATCAACTTCAACGACAAGCCAACAAATCCCCCATATGTCTGGGTCACAGAGCAAACAGACTCCACAGCAGCAGTCTACAGGAGGTCAAAACACACAATTCCAGTTGTCTATGCAATCATGTCTTCAACCAAAGCCCCTGAGGGCTCCTCTTAACCAACATGGTCCTGGAATCAATTATAAGCTGAACCAACAAAGACAGGTAGGACGCTTTACTTAAAGCATGACTGTCAAACCTTTTCAGAAATCCTAAGTAGGACAATCAGCTCAGCAGCTGAATTCTACTGATGTTTAAAGCACTAATGTTAAATTTGAAACAGCAGACACAAAATCTAATTTTATTTGTGTAATGATTATTACGCTAATCTGGGAGTTGACACGCATATTATTTTAATACACTATCAGGAGAATCAGACTCGTTTTAAAGCTGTTTCAGGCTGGACTGACTATTTTTGTATGGTCTTATGGGAAGGGACATTAACATTAACTGTGATTGTATAACAGTATTCATTTTATTTGAAGTAATGCCAGCATATTGTCCTGGGTATAACATATTTAATCCCAAAATCCATATTAGTTCTTCTTATGACTTCTCATGACAAGTGCTACTGGTCCATCTGCTCTAGTTAGTTCATATGTAGCATTTTGTCTCTTTATTTTCTGGATTTGCATTGACCATGAAGCTTAGCCTGCACTCTTCTCTTTACTTTAAGCAACTGTGAGTTTGCTGTTAGTTTGTTGTTCCTGTCACAGTAAATTGTAGTTTCTTGTGTCTGAGCAGTTGCAGGGCATCTTGAATATGTATATCCCCTCAAAGCGATTTGACGAGGGTCTTGGCTCGCTTGACTGTGATGGATTAACATGCAAGACTTCTAATTTCTCCGCCTGTCACAGTTGCTCAGCACCAAGGCATAGATGTGCACAGCGGGATTTGCTAATTGGAGTTTGTTAGCTATGAGGGACAAGTTGTGGAAAATGACAGTAATCTGCTTAGCCTGGTGCCCATGGTTGAACCACTGATTTGTTATGATTGCGGCGATTTAGAACATCCCCTTTTCAGTTGTGTACAAACAGCATCCCCTGCCTCGTTCTTTGCGAAACAGTCCGAGGTCAATCTCGTTCATAGTTTATCTACACTTCTGGCAGACTGTAGACCTTGTTTATATTAATCAGGAATTAAGTTCTCATAAAATGTGCCTAAATTTTTGTCCTACTGCTACATTACTTTGAAAAGATTTAAATTGGAGATACTTTAGTCATATGCATATCAGGAAAAGGTTTATACTTCTTTTAAACTTCTCAACAGATCTTATCAGGGTGGACAATCAGAATTAATCCTAGGTCAAGACATGATAAGATTTCAAAATTTATCCATGCACCACAAATTATGCAAATTAAATTAAATCTTAGTTGATGAAATCCTTGATTCTGTCTGCATAGATTTCCTCTAGTGTGCAATGACCCAAGTCTTGCAAGATATTTAATGTGCCTCTTTGCACCTCTTGACTGTTGCATATTATATAACAGTAATAGGATTTCCCATTACATTGTAGGGGTGTCTGTTGCAACAATGGTTAGGAAGGAAGTGGGGGGCGTGGCCAAACATAGTATATATATAACATTAACATGCACATATTACTTCATACTAGTGAATAAATACTGGAAAAGCTGGTTACAAGCTGGTTGTAGCTGCTAGTCATTAACATTTGCATGCATTTAGCATTTTCTAACATTAATTACCCGTTACGAATGTCAGGAATGCTTGCAAAACTGAAGTCAGGGTGGTAAATAAACATAAGAAGCTAAGAAGAATTGTTGTATAGTGAAGTAGTACTGATAAGCAACATGTTGTTTTCTTTATTTTAATTTAATCCTTCATTCAATTTTTACGAGTGGCTTCATCTATTTTGCAAAAACAGACTAGAGACGTTGCATCGATGAAATGTTATGTTGCTTTGCATTGTTGTCAAGTATCAAAGGCAATATTTGGACTCCATCTGCACTACTATCACAAATCCTTCCAAGCTTCTCTAACCCATTGTTGATTTTGACAATAGTGAATGACTTCATGTTTCTGGACCCTTACTCAGCAGATTACCATGCCTTTGAAGCACCATTTAGCTCCAGAGGAGGATTACGATTCTTTTTGGTTACTAATGTCTTATTAAAAGACTCCTATTTGCAGTTCAGTCTAATTTCAGTAATATTCATTAGGTGATTAAAAAGATTTTGTAGATAGTCTGGACAAGATAAATATGCAAATGTCTTTCATTTGGCCTCACGATTAAATATTTTAAGTGTATTCCATTCCACGAGTTGCATTCGTATAGGAGCCAACTGAGGCCCGAGCAACCATTGCTTCTTGCAAATGTTTGTTCTACAATTTAATGTCAATTTAGTGACAGGTAAATCGGTATAAAACAAATACATGAAATTCAGACACTATAAATGGACAATTCAGAAATAACTGTGCAATAGCTAACATGTAATGCATCTAATAGAGGAATGACTTTTAAAAACACTTTTTTTTTTTTTTTTACTAATATCTACATTTATTTATTTTGTTTCATTTTCACATCTAAATAGCTGCATCTAAACATACAATTACTGGGTTACTCATATGTTAGGGGTTTGTTGTGTAACATCATAAATGTATATATGAGCTATACCCATAACTTGCAAGGTTGATATTTTTTTAAAATGTTCCTGGAAGATAAGAAAGTCAGAAACATTTCCACTCTTTATGAAACTGTAATTTTTTTCACTGAAGAAAATGCTGCTGATGGGGTTAAACACACTGCTGAATGGGAAACAAAGGCACAGCTTCTGCTAGAACAGGGGAGAAAAATGGGAGTGCTCAGAGTCTTCCCACAGTCAACTGAATTAGTAATGCCATGGAAATAAAGATCCCGAAATGGTGCCACAGTCCCTCTGGAACCCTCATGAGCAGAGCTGAACTTCCTCCCACCAAGAGCAGCAAAATTCTTGTGAAAAGATCAAGATATGGACTCTGTTTTTCATTTTCGTTTTCTCACAGTCTGCTGATCATTTGTCAGCTTGGCCGTGTAAAGACTGGGATCCATATTTTCAAGCCTATGATGGAAATCTATTGGAAATCTTCGTGTCCAGATGCGAGTCAAAATGCTTCATTCTCTGCTTGGGAATTTCCACATAGTGACTTTTTATTTGTTACACGGATTTGCTTTTATTTAATATTGTAATGCCAACTGTCTCATATTTAATGAAGGATTGGTGATTGGTCACAAATGATTGGTCACAATCAGTCACAAATTAGTGGTTTATGTGCTGGTTTGTTTGGATGTGAGACAGTTTGTAATGCATGAGATTCTGTGGCAGATTTTAAGGAATTATAGACTGAAATATAGGAGCTTGTCAGTTATTTCCTGTAACATTATTTGGTATATTATTTACAATGTCAACCTTTTAAATTAATCTAAGTTATTCTGAATATTATCTAAATAATATTCAAGTAGAATTATGACATCCACTACTTGCTTATTAAACTACTAGTTATGTCAGTAGTTTAAAAAGGAAACAGAAAACACTAAGTGATTGTAATCATCAAAATGGGCACTTGCCTATAAGAGGAGAAACTGCACGGTTTTCACAAAGAATGTCAGTGAAACAGTGCTGATCATGCATTCTCTCCATTTTTAATTCACTCACAAAAACAAAGCCTCTCTCAGCAAATTTTGCTCTGAATTTTGGCCTGGATCTGTAACATCTTTGAGACATTTATGGGAGTTCAGTTTCCAGAGTCATAAAACACAAAACATTGACATTTGGTTTCAATAAAAAATGAGGTTTTATGAAGCAAATTTACATACAAGATCAACCCATCACGGAATTGTATATTCTTCTCAGTGCCATCTTTACAGTTCTTGGTTTTATCACGTTATATTTTTTTCCCCTTCATTTTTGCTGGATTCCCATCTCAGTGAAAAAAGAGGAGGGGTGCCAGGTTGTTGAAGCTGCACTGCAAGGCGAGCGCTTGTTTTCTGGGAAAGCGATCCGGAGCCAAGTCCAGATGCCGAGCTGCTCCCTGGGGATGGCGTTCCTGCCTTCATACTGCAGGAAGTGTTGTGAGAGAGCAGTGAGGCTCAGGCCTGGAGCCCTGTCAGCTGCTTGTAATGCGTGGTAGAATGAGAGCCTAAATCACAGCCCTCCTTTATGTAGTCCGCAACTACATATGGTATTCATTTAATGATGTACTGAAGAACGAATAGTGAAGCAGAGAGATGGAAAACAGCTTTATGACACATCAGGATGACAAAGAGTGGATTAGAGAGACGTCCACGCTAATGAAACTCTCAGTTGCTCCCACCCATACAACACAGACCACTGAAAGGCACTTTGAATGTAACATGAAGGCAGTTTGGCTTGTGTTCCGACTGGTCATGATTTCTCGCCATGCCTCTAATTGGAGGTAATGTGAAGCAGAGAATGGACTTTCACAGCTTACTTTTTTATACTAAAAGGATGACTAGTTCTGGGACATTGAGCTTACATCACTAATGGAAAGCAATGAGGTTATTTAAAATATGATGCGTATTAGATGTCAAAAACGTGATATTTCTTGTAGTCCTATTAAAAACAATGACCTGCAAAATACCAAGTAAGTGTTTCAGTGAAACAAAATCTCCATCATCAGATTGGATGAGAAGTTCATCCAAACTCACTGACGGGAAACAATGCTCTTCAATTGCCCTCTAATTAATTAGTGGACTTCCCATGGCTGATCCATCTCAGCATGAGGCCTTAGTAAGTTCCTCCTTAGTTCCTCTGAGGCACGGTCTGTGCCACTGAAGATAGTGTTGTCTTGAATAGGACCTTGTTCAAAGTGTACTTTTCCACAAATCCCCTTATCCATGGCTTGTTGAAGCAGGGGATTCCTTCTCTAACTCACAAGGTGGTTTTCAATGCTTTTGTTAAAGGACCTCCAGTGTGGGTTTTTGGAGATGGCTTCTCATTTAGACATCAGTTCTCAAAGCGTTGTCCTTTCGCTACGCTGCTGTTGAATCCATTTTACCCTGAGAAATGTTTCATGTCAACACAGTGACTGACAGTGTGTACATTGTGTGTGTTTGAGTGAATAGGACATCACACTTGAGCAGGGTTTGTTCTGAAAACGCTTGCAGTAAGGACTTTACTGGCTCAAAAACACTACTGTCTCACAGCTTGTTGCTTTAGAGTCTAATATCACAGACAGTTTAATGTTCTAATTTTAATAAGATATTAGACTGTTCTAGTAATATACATTTAAAATTAATATAAATCTATTATCTCTTAGGTAATACAGAAGTACAGACTGTGCCCTGACACCAAAGATGTAAGAAAATCTCTAAAACAATCCTGAAGCTTTCATTTTCTTAATAAAAATGATGTAATCACAGGAAGCTTTCTTAAACACTCAGAGTAATTTATGTCTCAAATTATTTATTGACTTATAACTATGCTCTATTTAATTTAACGAGTATAATTGAGTTGTGTGCTATGTTAAAGTCACCATAAACAAGCTCAGTAACACCTACCAAAAACCTGAAACAGACTTTTTACTTCTTTTTCTTTATAACTCATTTGAGACTCCTTGCTTTTATAATGAATTTCATAGACAGGGTTTACAACAGATTGCTGGTCTGATGCTGTTTCGCAGACTTCCGAATAATGCAGACTTCCAAATAACAAAAGGGGGCCATTTCAAACACTTCAAATGAAGGATAAATAGAGGTGTTTTTTGACTACTTATGTAGTCTAAACAAAGAAATTATTATTTTTATGAATTTATTATCTTCAGACCTATAAAATCATCATATGACATCACATTACTTTCATGTACATTTATTAAGCAGCAACAAATCATGCACTGTTACACTTTAGTAAAAACCCACATTTACGTATTTGTCGTACAGCCTTTAGGCATTAACTTGGTCTACTTTTGCAAGATGATCCTGTGCCAATCCTTTTTGCCAGGGAACAATATTTACTGAAAATTATGCAGATAGGTGAGAAATTAAAGGAAAACTGCTGGCTATAATATGCTGTGAGAGGCAGTTCTGACCTGATGAAAATGGTCTCTTTCACTTTGACTCTACCCCCCACAGAGGACATGAGAGGGTTCACTGATGAAAATAATCATAATAATCAAACCTTCATAGTCACCAAATTGACCTAAATAACCCAACACAAATAAACACTTTTAAGAGATTTCTACTCCCATGCTCTCTAACACCATCATCAAAATAAAAGTTAAGAGAATATATCTTGGTATATTGGTGTTCATTGATACAGTAGTGTTACACAGAATTGCAAGATATATACCAAGATACATTAAAGCTGTTCTGGTGGCTTGTGGTGGTCCAACACCATACTGTGGTGGTGTTTTTTTTTTTTTTTTTTTTTTAATTATTATTTTTTACCAGTCTTTACATATCGTTATAATATATTATTGTATCTTAAGGAATTACAAGCATCCCGGGAGAACGTATCAGTCTTGCACACACATTGTTTGGCTTAGGCATTTATTCATAATAAAAAAGTGATTTTTAACAGTCATGTGTAGTAATATACTGAACATTCCAGCAAAATCCTTACATGTTTGTACAAGTCTATTTGTCAGCCATGACATGTGTTGGTCCTTTTTTCTTTTTCTTTTACTGGGCATTAGCAGAGGGAAAAAAGGAACAAAAAGAAAAAACTGTGGGAATTGGATGACACCATGTACCCTATGTAACACGACGCCCCACACACACACACACACACACACACACACACACACACACACACACACACACACACACACACACACACACACACACACACACACACGCATCGAATTATTTGATAAATCATGCCATCTAGTGGACTAACCGTACAATCACAAGGCCTTATAAAATTTCTCCCAAGAAAGCATTTGTGAACTGGTGATAAAGCATACAATATAAACAGTAAGGCTTAAGGGGTATAAAGAACTTGCACTATTACTATATATTTTAATAAAATTTAGTGCAAGATCACCAATTCAGTGTTTTTTTATTATTATTAATACAGATTCATGTAATTTATTGCTTTTTTAAATTAATCTGATTAATAATTAATAAATGTAGTAATCATTCATGCTATGACTAAACAATGTTCATGAATTTCTCATCTGTTCCTAGGGATTGGCACCAGGTCCACGTTTCTCAGCAAACGGTTGTTTGGTGACCCAACAGCAGCATCCGTCTGCACCTAGTGCTCCTCTGATAAATAATGGCAAAGGACAGAGACAGCTAAGCCAACCTCAGCAGCACTCCAGCGAAACTGTGAGTAACAGATAAAACTGATATACTCTTTCCTCTACACAGTGGGCAAGATGCAATTTACACTATGTTTACTCCAGCAGTTTTACATGATATAAGGCTGTAAAACCTGCTTGTTTTCTTGTAGTTTATAGTACTTTGAAGAACACAATATCAGATGAAAAAAGTCATTCTTAAGAACATATGTTGCTCCTAATAGGAATTTCAGAATAAACAGCTTTAGATGACTGTGTGGGATGTTATATTTTGATTATTGGGTTCTGTTAATTTAACATTTCATTTGCTTTCATTTATATTTCAGGAGAAATTCAACCCACAGGATCAATTTAACAGGCATCTTACAAGACCTCCACCTGACTACAAACAACCTCAGCATTCCAACCTTTACCCAGGTACACATTTTCTTTTCTGTTACTTTTTAAAGTACAAAACCATTTTGATAATCTGTTATATTTGTTGAACTATTTACACCTATTGCATCACAAGGTGTTGAAACTAATACAGATTTTATTTTTGTTGATTTTCTATATTCTATAGAAAATTATTCTACTGTATGTCTAACCTTCTATTATTTAAAAATGCACTAGCTGTCAACCCAGATAAGGTTCCTGGGTCTAAAAACACATTATTTCCATGAAAGTCCTTTCTCCTTATATAAACAAAGGAAATTGTCTTTTCTCCATCACAGTCACTACATGAACATCAGTGTGCTAATTCATTTAGTATTTAACAATCTCTGTAAAACCTCAGATATGTCTTAATTTCTTTATTAAACTTCTGTTTCAGTTCATTTCCATGTCAGTGTTTGTACACATTCTAACATTCAGTATGACAATTTTCATTCCACTTCCATCATGTGCTGTTCTGTGCCCAGGTCTGACATCATCCACAATGGCCAGTAACAACTCTGACCAGAGAGAGATCCAGTCAATCTCATGTCATATACCCAACGGCCAAGGAATGAAAATGACGCCCAACTCTGGAGACAGAATGTTTCCCAATAGATCTGATCATTCGGAAGTCCAAAGCTGTGCAGGCCAACTGCCTAACAGCCAGATGCAAATTGGGATGCATCAAAACAAGTCACAGTTCCAGGGAATTCCTCCCAACAAACAGCATGTAAGAACCAATGCAAGCCAAGATCCAACCCTTGGCCAAGGACTGGGATGCATGACCACCACTGGAAGCAGGGAGACTGCTATGAGCTGGGAAAATGTTACAAAACAACTAGATGTGAAGAGACTTCCAGGTACAGTACCACCTCAGAGTGCACAAACTGATGCTCACTTCCCACCAAGACATAATGTCCCACCAAATCAGGGAGTGCCCCATTCTGGACTGATCCCTTTAAACCCTGGCATTAGAGGATCAGCTCCTAGAGCCACCTTGCCATGCATACCCCCACTTCCTGGGATAACTAGACTAAACCAACCCTCCCCCACACAACAGGGGTGCATGAACACATATGGTGGCACAGCACAAAGCCCTGGTGCCTATCAGAACAACCGCGCAGGCCGCCTCACGTTTGATTTTCTGCAGGATGGGGATAATACTGTACCAGGGATCAATGCAGACTCTGAATTCATCGATTCTCTTCTTAAGTCTGGTTCAGGCAGTGATGACTGGATGAAAGACATAAACCTAGAAGAGATTTTGGGTGGCCAATCATGAATGAGAGACTCAAAAAACAAAACAAATGAGAATGACAATTTTACTATTTTGTTATTTTACTGCAAAGTGGTTTAGTGATTGAAGCTTCTAAAGAGCTTTGAGTTATATTTTAAACCATCTAACTTAAGGGATTGGCTTGATTTCTTAAAATAAGATTTTGAAGACATTTTTTATTCATGTGGACATCTGATGTATTGCAGGTGTAGTTATACTTAGATTTAGCTTTTAATTGCATTATCCTATCTGTTATAAAGATCCATGTTCACAATATTTATGGTTTTCATTGTATGTTATATAATTATATACATCCCATCCAATTTGGTGTGTATCCTAAAAGTCAGCCATAGTAACCATTGACAGCCACACAGTGCAACAAACTGGCACACTTGTGATTGTCACATCCTAAAGACTAGCTGTAAGAGAGGTATTCATTTAATTTAGTTTTTTTTTAATAAGACAAATGATTTTGTCAGTATTGATGTAAGGAACCTGTGGCAGTAATCAAAGAATATAATGGCAAAAATGTTATTTATGAGTGTATACCCTGTTGTAAGATCTTTGTGTGAGTTACAAACAGTATGTCTTAAAGGTCTATGTTTAAAACTGAAACCCAGAGATTTGCTCTGGGCTGAAATCTAAAATTGGATTCCCCTATATTTAATTATAAAATTATTCCAAGCAGACATTAAGTATTAAAATGGTCTCAATAAGTCATATTGCTAATATTGTATTTATGAATATGTGTATTATATCTTGTGTTTTTTTGTAAAACTAGTCTTTTCTATAATGATCTATAAGACCGTAATAAATGTGCATATCCTGTGATGTCAATTTAGCCTTTGAATACTGACAATTACAATAAACTATAGTTATACAGATTTACTGACCATTTGTGTATAAAAAATTTATGTGTACTACTCTGCAAACTGCTGTCAAACATAATGAGCCTGTAACAGGGTGTGGTGGAATGACTAAATTCTGTTTGGCCTATGCACACTATGTACAATAAAGCTAGCTATGAATTGTTGGCTCAAGCAGGACAGGACTAATAATGATTGATATTTTGATGTTTAATAATCAGAATCTGATGTCCTGAGAGACAACACAGTGTTACATTAGGTAGAGTTGCTGCCTTATCCCTGGTTCTTTCCAGAGCTCAGGTTTTTGGAGTTTCTGTGCATGCTCTCCCAGTGTTTGAGTGGTTATCTTTTGGTTTCCTTTGACTGAGCACAAAAATGCAGGTTACCTATGCAAAATAGGTCATAGATGTGACTGTGTGTATGCATGGTGCTCAGTTAGTAAACAAGTTGAACAAATAAATTATCTATTACAAATATACATATAAGAAATTTGCTTGGCCAAAGCTTTTAGCCTGCTGATTTAATCTGAGCTATTTGTCATTATTAAATACAAAAAAAAAGTCTCTCTGTGTTGTGGCAGTTTTTTTATATGTAAGTGAAATTTCACATTTAAAAATGCTTTTGTAAATTGTTAAAGGGCAAACAGAATGCAGTACAATTATAATTAATGTGTTGGGTCTTTGGGAGATAATATCTTGATAACATCGATATTTATGCTTAAGACCTAATCTCAAAATTTCCTTAAATATTTCTTAACTTATTTCTGGATAGTTTAAAATTAGCTTGATTGGCTTGAAATGATTTCAAACGATCATGATAAGCAGTTTTGTCCCTGAGTATTTTAACAAAACCTTAGCAGATTCTACAACAATATAATCACATTCAAATTAAATTATTATCAAACAACCAAATCTGGCAGAAATGCAATGTTTCTAAACTGTCTACATAAGTAAATTGATTGTTCATGTGAGCTCATATACTATTTGAACATTATTAGGGGACAGTATAATAAAATAAAGTTCCTGTGTTTTAATATGCATGTGAAAAAGACTCCTAAATCGAGATCAATGGCGAGCTAAACATCAGAAGAAAGGTACTGTTCCATTCCAGTCAATTGCCGCCCCCTCCCATTTAGTTCTGATGGTCATTTCCACTGAAGGAAACCTCTTTTCAGGGTCTCCTTGACCATCTCTGCTTTTAGCCTCCCAATGATGGGAATGTGTGTCTGAAACAAAGGATTAAAAAATGGATTAATTCTCCTTATGTCCTTGCTCTCCAATCTTGTGAACGATTAGTTTTGTCAAAGGCATTAAACTTTTGAACCATGGACACTAATGTGGTTTCAATGTTCTGGTGCCCATCTCATGTAAAGAATGAAATCAGACAGGTTGAACAATGTTACCTATGGTGAGCATGGCAGTATTGACTTGGGTTGGTTGTCCATTGTAGAAGTAGATTTGGAAGAGGTGCTCCATCTTCCAATCAGACAACAGAGATCGGTTTGGACTAAATAAAACGCTGTAGGTGCCGTTGATGTTGCAAACCCAGACAGGCAATTTGGGTGTCTTCAGCATGCTTCCCACCTTGGGCAAAATGTACAGAATTACTGGTTTGGCAGTCTTTTGATGATCAGCCTTTATCTACAAGCTCTTCATAGCACTTACAGAAGGCAGACTGGCATGTTCTGCTTGCTCTCGGCTCCAGTGTAGGTATCCCACATTGCTCCGAGTCAAAATTCCATGGAGAGGTTGGTAGAGTGCATTGCCATGCTCATCACATGACAACGTTCCATTGAAGACATTAGGACTGGCACGGCCGGTCAACAACAAGTTTAAAAGAGCCTAATGAATGCAGATAGTTAAGTTTTAATCACTAGCAATCATTTGGAGGTATTCAATGGCAGAGTAACATTTACTAAGTCAACATGCTGTGACTGAAGGGGACATCAGATCATTATGCAATTTCCCTGAATAACGATCTGATCTCCTCTTCAGTCACTGCTCGCAATCTTGGGGTAACCATGGTTGAACAACTGTCCTTTTCCTCGCATGTTGCTAATGTGATACGCTCATGTAGGTTCATTATCTACAACATTAGAAGAATTCTGCCATTTTTGTCCACACAGGCTGCTCAGGTATTTGTTCAGTCTCTTGTCATCTCAAGACTAGACTACTGCAACTCACTGCTGGCAGGCCTACCTAATTCGTCCTCTGCAACTGATCCAAAATGCAGCTACATGTCTTTTTTTCATCCTAAGTTCTCACATCCCACACCTCTGCTGTGCTCCTCCATTGGCTTCCAGTAGCTGCACGCATCAGATTAAAAAAACTACAAAGCCAAAAATTGACCAGCTCCCTCTTACCTCAAAGCCCTCACACTGCACCTCGCACCCTCAGAGCTTCCGGCACTGCTCAGCTGATCCTACCATCTATCAGGGTGAGAATAGATATAAAGCAGGACTCTATTCTGTTCTGGCACTGAGGTGGTGGAATGAACTTCCCCTGGGGGTCACTGGCTATCTTCAAACAACGATTGGAGACCTACCGCTTCCTGAAATACTTGAACTAGTACTTTCTCCGTTGTATGTTGTATGTGTGTATATTAATAAAAAAACTTCGAACAGTGTTTTACTGTAGGCTCATGATATCTTAAGTCTGTAACCTAGTAAACCAGAGTTAATGTATTCAATGATAGAGACTTAAATGCACTTTTGTATGTCGCTCTGTATAAGGGTGTCTGCCAAATGCTGTAAATGTAAACGTCAAAAGTTTCTGTCATTAAGATGATGAAATTTCCTGTTTAAGCTAAAACATCCTAAAAATGACAGTATAAATATCACAAAAATATGTCAAACGATGAAACATTTGTCAAACAGAGATATCATTTTCTTACCTGGCGACAAACAAAGTTGCCTAAGCCAAATTGTAAGAGATGAGTCGTGCTGAAATCCAGGTCTTCTTGCAATCTAGGGTAATTTAGAGGGAGGGGTGTGTTCTTAATTATACTTTCGAAGGCATTTATGAAAGGTCATTTATCACAGTTGTTCTTACTTCCTACCGATTAGTCAGAAGATGATTAATTTCCATAACAGCTCAGCTGACAATAAAGTTGCAATATAGAGTATTAGCGGGTTTTTTTTTCGTGACAAATATACATGGAGCACATGGACTTGTGATGAACATTTGTTTTTGGTGAATCTTTTGTTCTGTTGTTCTGTAGCATGACAAGCTGCAGAATGATGTTTATAGATGTTATAGCAAATTATATCAGGAACATTCTATAACATCACATATAACTAATGAAAAAAATGAGTGATAGAAATAGAGGGACATTTATCTAGTATTTTCATTAATACTAAGGTAAAAATACTTACAATGCATGTACAGTATGTGTATGTATTTTTGCTCTTCAGTTAATCTGCTTCATAACCGGTCACGTCACTCAAACCTGTTGTTGATTATTGTCTTATAACTTACCTAATAATTGACCTTGAGAAGATCAAGCTGTACAGAAAGAGGATGACTCCATGACTTTCCTCCTTACTGAACTGATAGAATACAAATAGAGATGTGCTCTATATAATTTATATAGACAGCAAACAAATAACATATCCATTAATTAATTTAGCAAAAATGTGTATAAAATGTGTCCTTAAATACTTACACAATGAATATGTTCATATATAAATTTTGTCACATCTTCTTTCTCTTTAAAGGTGAAAAGCTGCAGCTATAATAAAAGACCCAAACAAACTCAAGGTTTACCTAAATATGTCATCTCTTACAGTATAGTTTGGATATAGCGTGTGAATCAGATGCCATACTGTATGTGGTTTGAGAAAGTGACACTGGACACCACATGGTAAAGAGTACCCTCTCTGTGAAGTTGTCCAGTTTGTAGTCCAGGTGGGGGGTGAAACAGCGATCTGGTGTAACCAAGGAGATGGTGGCAGTACGCTCATCACCAGCTGTCCATAAAATATCAGCCAATGCAGCAGCCAAAGCCCTCTCCTGCTCTTTCTCCCCAACTTCCACCAGCCTGAAACATACAGCAAACAAGAACGAGCTATGATTAATAATTTCTTTCACTGTATAATTTAGATCACAAAACTAAGAACAGAACTAAAGACAGACTCTTTCCTCACCTTTCTATTCCACTGCTCTCTAAATTCAATGGCTGTGTGAAAAGAAGGTATTTGATAACATGGGCCTGAACTGCCATCTGAATGGCACGGGCTCCCCCCTGCAAAATGAAGGGTTCAGCATGCTATAAAATGTAACATCATTTATAGCACACATTTATAACTATAGTCATAGGGACGGTCAAGTCAAGTCAAGTCAAAAAGTCAAGAAGCTATTATTGTCATTTCAACTGTATATAGCTGATGCAGTATACACTGAAATAAAACATCGTTCCTCCAGGACCACGGTGCTACATAAAATGCAGAGCTAAATACAACACAGAACTAAGTACACTACACAACTTCATAATGTGCATGTGTGCAAATGTGCGCAACAGACCATTTTACCCTCCATTGTTTTAGGTAGTCAGTAAACACAGAGGAAATATCAGGCTTTCAGGACGCACTGCAGCAATACAACACAGTTACACTGAGTTATGCATGAATGTAAAATTGTTGGAGCCTGAACCTTTTAAACAGAGTGTACAAATGAGGAGGTGAGAAAGCTGGACAGACTAAATGATTAATCATTCTAAACTGCTCTCTTTAGGTAGATATGAAGTGAGGGCTTATTGCCACTTTCAGCAGGCAGTTGAAATGCATTGTAAATTACATAGGAAAGTGTTAACAAAAATGAAAATAAACCAGCATTTTGCAGAAAGAATTTGGGACTAAAAAGGAACATAATAAAATTAATTTTCAATGTCAGTGATTAATATAAGTATATAAGTATATAAGTCATTCGGGGTGAATTATTCTTGTAGCCCTAGCCTAGCAAAAATCATGCAGACAGAGTATAGCATACACAGTTAGTAAGTCTATTAATATTTGCTACTACAAACTACTTTTATTCACTTTTACACATTGACACAATTCTGAAAAAGGATATTTTTCTTTAATATCTAAAGGTTTCTTGAGAGACTTAAATTCAAATAAATCTGCATATAGAAATTCTATTTACACCACAGTCTGTTTTTTTGTTCATGGTACCATGTGGTTCAAATTATTCATGATTAACTGTCACTGATCCCTGACCAATATAATGCATTTAAATACTGCTGGTCCTACAATATCATATATATATATAGCTATTTAAATCCTCCTTTTATTTATATTTTTTGATTTTTTGTAAATATTATCTTAATGTATCTATGTAAAGTCTCTATTTTTGTATTCTTGTTTTGGTGACATAGAGCTGTGGTAATGAACCTAATTTCCCCCTGGGGATTAAGAAACTATTCTGATTTTGATTGATTCTGATTCTTTCCCTATAGAAATAAGAAACAGAAACCACATCTAGACCCCCTGGGCTGAAATAAGCCACCAATCTTTAGGTAAGTTATTCAGAAAAGGTTTTCAATCACATCTAGCATAAACAGTGACATTAACAGGCAGCAGGGTTAGACTGATTAATCTCACTGAACAAGAGTTAACCTACTTCTCACAACTGAGGCTTTTATCACTTAAATGTGCAATTCTTCTTCATGTACAATACGTATATCACAAGCTGAGTTATGTGATTAATTACAAGAACATGGAAATAGTCTGACATTCCATCTCTGTACAATAGATAACCTTCTGCCTATTCTTACACACATATATTGAATAAGTAGTTAAGATCATCTGAAAGCACTGAATGAGTAATGATTCACTTTACACACAGTCTTCCTACCAGATAATAGATTAAACTATACAGTACATCCACAGTCTCCAATTCTGTTAAACCTTGATGCTGTTATTCATTTCAAGGAAGGCAGCACCAAATATTTACTTTAAAAAATCAGCAGATCATTTTAAAATGAGTGGCTTGGACAAAAACAACATTCCTTAGAAAACAACTGGTTAGGTTTGACAATATAACATCTGTTTATGCTTAAAATATCAACAGTTGCATGCATTGCTTGATTTATGCATTATACTTTAATAGAGTGTCGATAATTACAGTATGGAGTTAATGCTCCTTGATGTTTGCTAATTTACATCACAAACACTAGCGATCAATATAAATTCTGTATATACTGATATTTACTAATACAATACAGCATGTAGTAATACAAATGCAATATATGGTTGCAACTGATTAGAACTTGCCCATTTCCATGGCTTGAGACCGGAATACAAGATCACAGATATTTATTAAATTTCCATTTGATAGAGACATTGTATAATAGCACTCACTCTTTCTGCCTCCAAAGCATAGCTTAGGTTTGAATACGGCTCCCGAAACTTAAAGAAGGATTTCTTCCACTCATAATTGAAGATGTGCAGTGTGTTTCCAAATAAAATCTTCCTCAGACTCTGTATGAGGAACAAAGTCAGACAGGCACATAATATAAAACAGCATCATACAGAATGTAGCATAGTTTTTAAAGTCTTGTTGAGCACTGCAATGTTTGTGCTTTTGAGTTTCAATTCAAAACTAATATAGTCAATGTACTTGAGTGTATTGCAAAATTCTCTCTGAGTGAAAGTACATTACTGAATCAAAGAATTTTGCTGTAAGACACTGACACAGACAGACCTACTAGCACTAAGTAAAGTAATTTTTTTTCTAACTCACCATGGCAAGGTCTGGTGAAACTGGATGTCCACCCAGAGTGGGAGAGATGACTAGCGCATGAGGGATGGAGTAGGGCACCATCAGGGAGTTGGCATCGCTGTGGAATGAATGGGCTGAAGGAGATTGAGAAACACCCTTGGGTTCTTCCTCAACTTTAAACCTCTCAGGAGGTCTCTACATGAGTCAGAAGAAAGAAATGAATAGGAAAAAAAGTTGGAATAGGAATACAATAGGGAAACATGTTCACATAGAATATAGCTAAAGTAAGATTACTGCCTTGTATACACAGAACCAATGGATTAAATTTGGAATAGGATATACACCATGACAGGGAATTCTGCTCTGCTCTCTCTCCTGCTTTCTCTCACAGACTCCCTCTCTCAAATCACCTCAGAGAGTTTGTAACTTCCACAGAGATCTTGCATAATGGCATAAAATCCAAAAATAAATCCAGGCACAAACAAAGCACCCATTCCATGACATTAGTAAATATTTCCTGTTTCGTCAGCACATCACTCACATCCTGGTTTCTCTTCACCTCCTCTTGAAGCAGTTCAATGTATCCAAGCCTGGAGGGTTGCAGTTTGTTGATGCTCTGGAACAGCTGCTTATAATCTTCCATTTCAGAGGCAACATGCATCTGGCAGTTGTGCCAATATTCACTCTAAACTCCATGAATTGGTCTGACAAGGATGAAGAAAACAGCTGACAAGCCAGAGCAGTCACGTCTAGACCTCTTGCAGTGGCCCCAGGTTTTTACAGAGGATATCAGGTTAGGGAGAGCAGAACTCACTCACACACACGCACTTATGCTCACACACATTAATGTTCACACTGCATCCCTCTGGTCAGACACAAAAGATATGGAGTTACCTTAGTGCTCAGGTCTCAGGTTATCATGTTCTACATAAACAAAACTCAACTACACATTGACACCTGGGCAAAAATGTGCTTTACATTAGCTGACATTTAATAAAGGCAATTAAAATGATAGACTTACTTTTTCTAAACACTTGTGTAGTTCCAAGCTATAAGATCAAACATGAGAACAAAATAAGAAATACGTCAAAGTATACGTATGAAAGTTGCAGCTTAATCCATTAATAATAATGCCACAACAGACTTCTCACCCTCGAGTGTCAAAAATTTCCCTCCATTTTTCCAGCTCTGCTATCTTACTCAGAATGTCATCCAGGTCTGTGTTCTTGTCATTTGCCTTCTCCAGCCCGTTTTCCATCTGCAGATGACAGACATACCACACATGCATTCAGCATCACCTGCTATACTGTTGCAAGTACAGAAAGCACCCCATAAATGTTTCAGTGAGGCCATTGTTGCTGAAATAGGCCTGAGCTTATTTTTCTCCAGGAGGAAGAGAGATTTAAAGGAAACTGCATCCGTATACCTGTTACGCAACCATGACTGCTTACTAAGGTACACAGACTGCTTTAATAGTTTTGATTCAGTTTGTATTCATATAGTACTTTTAATAGACATAGCCATAAAGTAGCTTTACATGAATCCATATGTAGATTTAAGCTTTTAATGGGCAAGATCTGGGTAATTGGGGATAGTGGGATTATTAATATTATTATTCTTCAAATGTTCAAAGCATTTTTTATTGTCAAACCTAAGCAAACAAGTGTAAAAAGGTGTATTGAAGGGATGTTCAATGTGAGCAGCATAGTGTTTATGATTACAGCATATAGCTATTCTTATGCTCAGGTCTGCAAGTATCCAGGTAAACTTGATCAATGAGGATGAGGTTCCCCTTTGAGTCTGGTTTCTCTCAAGGTTTCTTCCTTTAACCATTTAAGGGAGTCACCCGAGTCACCTCAGACTTGCTCATTGGGCATAAATACATACACAGTTAAACATCTCTAATAATCTTGAATTTTTGTATTATATTAATCTTTATATTATTCTTTATATCAACCTTTTGTTCTATGTTTCTGTTCTGTAAAGCTGCTTTGAGACAATGTCCATTTGTAAAAAGTGCCATACAAATAAACTTGAATTGAATTTGATTCACTTGAATAAATGGTGTTCAAAGAAATCTTTGAGTATTGACGGGATATTGAAACAGGGCTTTTTCACCTCAAATTACACTTCCACTTAAATTAGGCCTGACACTTCTGCAGAAATGGAGTAGAGGAGCAACTAGACATGTGTCCGCTGTTATTGTGAATTGAGTGAAATTATCTGACTCGCAGAAACCATCCATACTTCTCGTTTCTAATATTAACGGTGACGTCATCCCAGGTGACGCCATCTTCCGGTTTCACCCGAGTTGAATGGTCTGGGAATCGACTCCAAAACGTATACATACGTTCTTTAGTTACCGTCTTGGTGACTCGAGAGTCGAGTCCAAAGCTCTGTAACTAATTCTTTACCCTGAACAAGTATAAATTACGTTTATCCTGCCTGATAAAGGTCTCTCTACACACCACAGAGGTGGTTTGATAGACTTTCAATAAGAGAGACAAGAAAATACGCGTTAATTGAGTGAGTTAGCATTTGCCTTCCGTTATTTTTAAAGAATCAACGTGTTCCCCGTTACTTGTGAGATGTTGGTGCGCGATGTGAAACAGTACAACAGCTCAAAGGCGCCATCTTGTGGCAACATCATCTTAGTTTATTCTGCGTTTAAAGTGTTAGTATTACAGGTGCATCTCAATAAGTTAGAATGTAGTGGAAAAGTTCATTTATTTCAGTAATTTAACTCACATCGTGAAACTCGTGTATTATATAAATTCAGTACATATGAAGATGAAGTAAGATTAAGTCTTTGGTACTTTTAATTGTATTCTAATTTTTTGAGATTGAATTGGTGAGTTTTTGTTAAATGTGAGCCAAAATCATCACAATTAAAAGAACCAAAGACTTAAACTACTTCAGTCTGTGTGTACTGAATTTATATAATACACAAGTTTCACTATTTGAGTTGAATTATTGAAATAAATTAACTATTCCAGGACATTCTAATTTATTGACATACACTAGTATGTTTACAGTATACAGCTAAAATAAACCTGAGATGTGATTACGGACATCAAGAGGCAACTTTTTTAATTTTCTCAAAATAAGCCAATCATAATATTATTTTTTTGCAAAATGTATAAGAGAATATAGAATAACTATATTCATTAATAACAAAGATTCTATAATAACATTGGATCAGTTGCTTAACTTTTGTTTTACATTGTAAAGAAGGTTATACATTCGCTACTTTCCAAAAAAGACATTTTAGTCTATAGTTCTGCAAAAGGTGAAAGATCATTTAATTTAGATTTGAGACAATTTGTGGTGATGTGATAGGAATGAAAAAAAAAACATAATAAAAAAACAAAAGCTGAATATATTTTTCTAGGGCATATTTATATAAACACCAAGATAGCTAGAGTTGAATTTAATTGTGTACAATATATAAACATGACTATTCAATGTGAAAAATAAACCTAATTTTCGATATGGTATGATATTATTTTACATAATATATTACATTGTTACATAAATCTTAATTGTCATTGTTACATAAACCTTAATTGTGTATATTTTCTATTATGATTGTGAATCTTTTATGTTTATATATATATATAAATATATAAACAATGTAAATATATATACTATATAAGCCAAACATACTGTACTGTAGCTAACCAAAAAATCCTACCTTGTTCTTATCTCCATGTTTCGTGAAAGGCTGATGTTGTAGTTTTTTTATCTTACTTCTTGCAAACATACCTGAACTAAAGTTCTAACCTGTCAAAAATCACCTTCTTTTAATCTGTATAAGACAAACTGAGGCAAGTGGAAGTGTACGCAACTTCATTCAGCATCACACTCCTTTCTTCTGATAGTGGGTGGAGAGCTTTATTTAAAGTAGTTTCAAGACCTTCACAGTAAAGCAGATGTTCCATTATCCAATCTATTATGGACACGCTCTGATGTGAATAATGTATACATGATTTAAACCCACACTATGTTGTCAGTAATTTGAAAATCATATTTTTCAATCTTAAATGTTAATTGTATTTACACACATCAGGTATGTGATTTTGCAAGATTTTTTAAATAATGATATAAATCAATTGCAGATAAAGTGAAAACACTGTCAGCTTTACAGTGTTGTCTGTGAATTGGTTTTAAATGAAATAGCATCTGTATTTAGACAGCTTACCTGTATTATTGGTACGTGTAATGTTAATGATACTGTTAGAAACCAGTTGAATGTTTGTACAGTAATTTGACACTAAAATAAATGTCCAAAAGAGGATGCTAGAGAGCTACCACATGATGTCTGTATGCATTTTGTTTTTCAATAAACCTGAAGGAAAATGGTTGTATTTTATTGACTTTTTTTATTCATTAAGATGAGAGGTAGTGACATTTTCTTTACAGTAAAATCAATGTAATAAATACAAAGAAGATACAAGCTAAAACTGGAAAGAAACATTTACATAAATTGGTACCAAGCAGAAAATAAAAATGTTGTCAATGTACATAACATGCATTACATAAAACACTAAAACAGAAACTGAGTTTATTACTATCACAGTAACAACAATTTATTTGTTTTAGATTTTAATCAGTCTTTTCTTTGTTTGAGTCATTAACATGAACTGTTTGGGGTTTTCAAAACCAGAGCACTGCCACTGTTTCCGCTGTTTTTTTTTTTTCATTGCTATTTGTCATAGCTTGAATCATTGCTAGTACACTATACAGTTTGGAATTCCAATGTGACATTGAAATAGCTTAATTCCATTTTTAAAGTTCACTTTGACCATGAACACTAACAACTCCCTTTGCTTTCTTTGTGATAACCAGTATACATATGAATAAAATTTCTAAAATAAAATGTCTTTCCTTTCTTTTATTATGAAACTGCTTTAACAAGGTTACAGATAACCTTTCTTATATTGAATTCTATTCATAGGATCATTGGCACATCTATGAATGGGTATATACACTCATTGTATACAAATAAAAAACATAACTAATAAATTATCCATTGTTTAGTGTAATCTTAATCATTTAAAAGATGAATGTACTATGGAAAAATAAATAGTTTCCATGCTGACAAAACAAAGCTGAGTCAGCCCATTTTTTGCATTTCAACAGGTATTTAAAATACTGAGGCTTAATTGTGATGGCAGTTAACCGAATGCGTAATCAGGAGCCCAGCTGAAAGACTGGGTCCCTCTACTTGCCTCCATACAATGAGATAAGGCTCATCTCTCACACACACAGCCAGGACCATTTCCAAGTTTGTTCCTCTTCTGAAAGTAAAAAGAAGCAACTAAAAGGCTCAGATGTGGCATCTATTCAGCTGTAAACAAATCAGAACAACGGATGGTGCAAGATGTGAGACGTTAATTGAGGAGCACTAATAGCCGTGGTAGGATGTCACATCCAGGGGGTGGTTATTGGACAACAGAGCTGGTCAGTACATGAGATCTGCTGCACCAGTGTTGGCATCTGACTCTTTGGCCTCCTGGAAGGGAAACTGGATACCTGCTAGACGGATCAGAAGGATGTTAAGGCCATGCACTAGGAAAACTATGAATATGAGCCAGAAAGAATGGTCGAATGCTTCAGTGTATGTCTTGTAGGCAAAAGTGCTCTCTTTGTAGTTAGCAATCTTCTCAGATAGGTGATGCAGTTTGACCTCAGACACATAGAGTATTAAGATGAGACAGCTGCAGAGACCTGCACAAAGGGACAACATTTGTGGTTAATGGAATTTTGCAATTGGATTTCACAAATCCTTTTAATGAATCTTGTTGCTTTTAATTATATAAAGTATACTGGTATAATATAATATGTCATTCGTATACTCTATAACATATCCAATCTAATTTGCTTTCCAGACAGACTTAATTCTTATCAGGAATAGGTGATGGGTCATACAGGTCATTGTAATGCTACTGTCCATCAGCATATGATTCACAGAGACATTTGATACTAGAGACGGGTCGGCCAGCTGGACAGAGTGCATATTTCCATGCTTTTATTTATTTATTAAGCAAGACAATCCCAAGCCTCTCTAAAAGGGTCACAAAACAAGTTTTGGGGAATGGAAAAATAGATTATAGTGGCTCAGATTCACATTGACGAATTTCAAAAGAAACCTTGTAGTGAAGTATCTGTGTGTTTTTGTGTCTTTGTGCACGCAGGGGTTAGCAAACGGGACATAATACAATAACAGATAAATCGAGGCATTCAGATTACAAAACTTATTTGTGTGTGTGTGTGTGCTCACAGCTGATCAGGTTCCACAAGTAAAGGCCAAGAGGTCCATGCAGTGTCTCATATGGATTTCCAAAGGCATTGTACATGAAGAAGGCAGAACACACAGATGAGAAGAGGATGAGCACTGCACAGAAGATGATGACGCTCACATGCAGAGTAGCTGGGATCACATCCACCAGGTCAGGAAAAACTATAAAGTATGAATGACAAAATATCATTATATTCAAAGATCAAACTATAAACTTTATTTAAACTTTATTGTTTTTTTGTTTGTTTGTTTTTTTCCAATTTTGGGCTCCTTTTGCCATGTAAACCGTACAATCCTGGACAACAAGGTGGCCAACTTCTATTTAACAAGATTTTAGTTTGCTTATTTGGATTATGTCTGACAGCTTAAAAGGATGCGTTTTTTTTTTGTTCACCCACTATAATGAATTCCCTGCTGCTGGAAGTGATTCCCTACTGCTGGAACAGAAGGTGTAATTTTATAGATTTAGTATTAACTCCATGCACACTCATTTAGAGAAGAGCCGTAACAAGCCACTTAAACCCAAACGTTAAAAAATTCTGGAGGCTTGTTCGTAGTCCCAGAATTAAAAAGAACCCAGTTCTAAGAATGAGAGGGAGAATAAAAAGTGACCTTACATTTACAGCACTGGTTCAGCACTGATCTGTGCTACTTATTTCCATTATTATCTGTGTATTTTATCCCGAGTGAACAAATCTCTGCATTGCTATAGCCTTTATATTTATTTACTGTACATATGTTTAAATATATATATATATATATATATATATATATATATATATATATATATATATATATATATATATATATATATATATATATATATATATATATGTTTTGCATGTTGCATGCATATATATATACATCTGCACTTCTGGTAGATGCCAGACTGCATCGTTACTGTGTACCTATGCAATGACAGTAACGTTGTATGTATCTGTCTAATGCCGACAGACTGACATAGCTCCTTAGGTTACTCACACGAGAAGGAGAAAGGTCTTCCCCCCAGTCCGCACTGTTTCAGCCACTGGCCATGAAAGAGGCCGTAGTTTAAGCTCCCGATGAATTTGTCCAGCTCAGATCCAGTGGCATTAACCAGCTGAGCGCCTGTTTTGCAAAGCACAGTCCCCTTCACCCAGTTCCTACCTCCCATAGCCGCAGCTACAATCAGCACACAGGCGAAACTAAGCACACCAGCTATAGAGAACACCACTTTCTTTTGCCTGCTTGGCATCATGCGCGGAATCACACACACATTAAATGAACGGCATCCTGGAGTCCTGCGCATGAACGTAAGCAAAGCATGCAACTTACCTATAGTAAAAAAATAATCAATAAATAACAGGCTACATGTTTTCTCTAGATGATTGTTTAGAGATACAGTGAGACGGTAAAATGTCAGCTCGGAGTTGAGTTACACTCTGGTCGGTTTCTCCTCGTCTCCAGGTTACAGGGTTGAGTTTCTGCGTTCGTTTGCTCTGACCTTAATTCTAATTGGGTTTTGGTGTAGAAGTCATTTCACTTCTACATCATAGGCTTTTGTGGGAACCATAAATATCACGTTTATTGTTTTACAGAGAGAATTATAGGCTATGCATTTAAACCAAGACAAATGAGACATACCCGACTTAGACCTATTGTCTAGCAGCTGTTCAAGCCTTTGTACAGAAATATTGAAGAGAATAAATTAATATGACCATGGGGTGATTTTCTGCAATTTTAACAGTCTATCAGTTTGTACTGAGCTTCTGTTCACATTTCTTGCCATAACCAAATATATATTTGTGTTTTCTCTGCAGGACAAAGACATTTTTCATCTGAGTTTTTAAAAATGTGTAATCAATTTTTATGCATGATCAATTTCTTGAAGTCTGTGCAGCAAGAGACAAACATGTTTGTTATAAGATGGAGGTATCTTGCAGCTTTTGCCTATGAAAGCCATTCTCACTGAATATTTTGTGTGACATATTTTGTGTGAATTTGTTGTGTGACACAGTGGTTCAGAGGGATTCCAGAGAGTAATGCACAGTCCCAATTCCATAAAAAATTCAGATTGGTATGACAAGTTTGTGCTTCTGTGTTTTTCCCAACAGAGTTTTAGGGTTATTGTGTACTTATTCAACCAGTATGTCATAAATGTAAGTGCACCTAAATTCAAGGCAGACAATTTTAGGGTAAGAAATGTAACTTATGCCAGTAATAAGATTATTATTATTATTATTATTATTATTATTATTATTATTATTATTATTATTATTATTATTATGTCTTTCATATATGTTTTTTAGGCTTTTATATAAATAATCAAACAAATTATTCTTTTTTTTAATTTATTAGCACTATTTTATAGCTGGCAGTTATTGCTGGCACCTACATTTTGGGACACACATCACACATATATAAGGTTAGACTTACTGGGTCCTGTATTTACAGTTCATTTAAATTTAGAATAAAATTAATAAGAAATTTAACACTTAAAATCACACATCAATTTCACGCAGATATTTTTCAGTTTCCGTTGACATTTACTGTAGTAAAAGTAACTGAAAACAGGAAGTGTACTTTCATGACCATATCAGACCACAAAGCTGCTGATTTCTAATATATTTTAATAACAATGGCTGGCTAAAGGTCTAAAGGTCTGTGTTGTGCTGTTAGAATTAAATCCTTATTATAAAGGTCAAACTTAAAGCACTATTTTTGTGCTAATCAGTAACTTCATTATTTATTTAGAGTGTCAGCAAAATACCTTTAGTAAAATAGCATTAGCATCAGTCTACCACATAATTATTAAAATGTTGTGTATTTTAGACAAATCATCTGGTCTTGCAAGAATGATTGGTGGAATCGATTGGTCTAAACACAACACTAACGTTCAATGTTTTACCTTTGATTTAATAAGCAGATTGTAAAGTAAACCTTAAAAAATGTTTTTCATTTTAAAAGCCTTTATTTAGCCTTGTAAAATGCTTTTATTTTTACTTTCTTTATATCATTCCTTACAGTATCTTTTTCAAAAATGGAAAAGACTTCATCATATGAAATGGGAAAACCCATGTTATAGATAAAATAACCCTTTGGCATTTTTGACCAACCGACCATGTCTAGACATGGAGTGATGAGAAATAAACAGTAGGTGTTAACATTTGTCAGACTTCTAAGGTATGAGTCAAGGCATGATTCATAGACAGGGATCTGAATGACAGTTTGCTGACTGTTTCTTCTGTGGTACTTTTTACTGGAAAATATTAGATAAAGAGTAAAGCAAAATAAAGAGGAGTAAAGATCGAAGGTAAATATACAAGACTTATAAATTAGGTGCAGTTTTTAAATGTAAAAGTGAAAACATTATATGTGTCATTAAAACCAGTCTGAAACATGAGTCATATCAGGGCTTTTCCCTGTGTGCGCTATTCAGTGCTCATATTCTAGAAAAGTGGTGACTTTCTTGGTAATTGGTTAAAATAAATGGCAGACTAAAAACAATAAATACATTCCTAGCATCACTTGGTCTTATTAGAATTCAGTGTTTGACAGAGCCTATTCCAAAAACAAATAATCAGCAAAGCAGGAATTACTTTCATTTCTTTTCATTCTTTTCATAGTCTTCAAGTATTTTAATTTCTTATAAAACTGTGAAATCTCAGGATTATTTAATTGTGCATAATGTGAGTAACTAATTCCATCTGTGCAAAATAAACTGCAAAACCTGTATATATTAACAGAAATATTAATATGTAGACTTGTTGAAAAGAATTTACTTATAGTGCAATGCTATAAACAAGATTTTCTCATTTAATTTTGGTCTTCAATACTTTGAAAGCAGCATTGTACCTTTTATAAATTATAAAAAAAATTAATTACATACAAAATTCTGTCATTTACTTACTTAGGTATTTTTTTGGTAGAGATTTCTGATTTATGTGAGAGAATACACTACTTCCCTTATCTGGCATCGGTGTATTGAAAGGGTTTTTTTAGACCCTTACATTCTGTTCAGCATCTGGTTTCACATGTTTTTTTTTTTTTATTATTGTAATTTTGTCTGACATCTATTCTTCAAGATTATGAAAAATAGATGTCTCATATCTATTCTTCAAGATTATGAAACTAACTGCAGTTGTAGCTTTTAATCTAGGACAGATTCTGGATTTCTTTCTACCCTTCTCCTTTTAGTAAAAACCTGTGTGATCTGGTGTCTAAATGAGGGGCAGAAAAAAAAATACAGCACTGGGTCAAAGCACAGGTTTAGGATGGCAAGAAGCAAAGTGGACTCTTTGGCTAGGAATAAGTGCTTCCTAACACCACAGTCAGTGATTATCTCATTCTGTGTAAACGTATAAGGCATTCGAACTGCATGATATGGCACAAAACAGACAACGTAAGCCACTGTCACCATGGCGATATTGACAGATGCATGGTGAGCACTGGCCTGTTCCTGAGGGTCTCCTCCACGTTTGCCCCAAAACTGCTTAAGTACAAGGCCATTGGACAAAAGCACAGCAACAGAGGCATTCAGGAAAATTGCCATGCCCAGAAAAACAGAGAGTGTGTGCCAGTGTTTTCCAACATCCTGCTTAATGTCTTTACATGTTATTAAAGTGCTGTTAGAAATCTTGTCCTTGATTGGGATAGCCATGTTAGGGACATTGATGAAGAGCACCAGAACCCAGACTACAGCCGACATGACCAGGGCAAAGCCAACCTCCTGTAGACGGAACAGCTTGGAGCTCTGGGTAATCTGAAGATAACGTTGTACGCTGACAAAAGCCAGAAATATGATGGAGGCATACATGTTGATGTAGATGAGTGGTGAACTGACTTGACAGTGGAAAATTGTTAGTCTCTGGGATTCCACACCAAAGTCTTTAGCGATCTTTACTGGCAGTGCCAATGTCAGCAAGAAGTCAGATGTCAGAAGGTTGATCAGGTAGACATTCATGCACTTCTTGACGTTTCTACTGTGTATAAATGCCCAGAGTGCCACCAGGCTGCCAGCCATGCCTATCAAGAAGATAATGATGTAGAATGTGGCAAATGGCACCATCTTGTCATTTACCACACAGTTCTCAGCCTTCATAATGGGATCTGCTGTATGCTCCATTTTTGAAAGAGGTGTTTTAGAAAAAACTTAGATTGTATCACAATTTATCCACTGTGTTGGATGGGCTGATGTCATAACAAACAATCTTGAGAAAGTGTTGCCTGTAGACTTTCTTTGTTGTAAGCTTGTACCTTAACAGTACTCAGACAAATGAATCTGAGCAAAGGTGATCCAGACTTATGGAAGGAAGTGATACAAAGCTGTCTAGCAAAGCAGACATGTTATCCTGTCTGCTGATAAATCGAACGGAAGCTGCAAAGACAAAGATTTCACAGATGTAATACTTTTATTAATCAAATATTACAGTGGATTTATTATGCTGTCTGAGGCATTTTGCTGGTATGATTTGGTGTAACTTGATTTTTGAAAGTGTTT
Source organism: Tachysurus fulvidraco (assembly GCF_022655615.1). NCBI lineage: Eukaryota > Metazoa > Chordata > Actinopteri > Siluriformes > Bagridae > Tachysurus > Tachysurus fulvidraco. The sequence continues at coordinate 13,248,134 of NC_062528.1, read as the reverse complement.
CTAGCCTGATTGACATGCTTTTTACTTTTACCCTTATGGCTTTTGTCAGATTCTCACTAAACAGTCTTCTAAACTACATCTGTTTGATTAAATTCTTTTAAGGTCACTGTTTTATTTGAAAAACTGCTACAATACCTAGTCAAAACTTATAACAAAACTTACATTTATTTTCTACCAATTTGCCAGGATTATATAATTCAAATAATAAAAAATTATAATTATATAATAAAAAATAATAAATAATATATAATAAAAATAATAAATAATCAATTTAAAAAAGCGTTTTTTTGTTGACAAAGATCAACAGTATTATGAACAGAAAGGTACAGTATATTGTGTAATTTATCTTTTCACAAACATGTAATTGTTCATATTTGGCATATATTTGAATCTATTCACGATTTGTTAAAAATATGTAATAGACAGAAAAATCTTTAGCCTACCAGTAAATGACACACACAACAAGCAAGCACAAAGAAAAATACTCTCTGTGATCAGAAAAAAATCCTGTACAAAAATACAATTCTCCATTTCAGTGCCATGTGATTTCCCCAGTCCCACTTTTACTTCCGCATTAATGTAGACAAAAATATAAAGCAGTCTATATCATTCCTGTACATCTACAATTTGATGACTGTATATATATTTCAAGATTAGAAAACATTAGTTTGTTAGAATGAGACAAAATTAAAACATTTTCAAATAGGATTCTGTTTATTTGAGACACTTTTATTTCCCTTTATATACCCCATGTGTAATAATAAGCACTCAAGATATTTTGTTAGTGAATAGTGGAAGCAACATTTGCATTACAGTATAACTGAAAGATCTCAAGCAGGAAAACAAACAGACATTGTGTAAAAAGAGACTCACCGCATGTTCAATTGCTCTTCATCAGCAGCAAGCATGTTGTTATACACCACTTCCTTTATAGTTTCTAAAGTAAGTCTGCTGCCTGACACAAATTACATTTCTACAGCGCAAAAGAGGGCGTTATCTAAACTGTGTGGTGCGGTGACGTTTCTGAAACTTTCCAATTCTCGGTAAGAAAACCACAACTTCATCACTTAAAGCTCAGGAACAGAAAATCAGCATATAGCCTGCGTTTTGTCAAAAGCATTTTGACACTTCATGTAAGATGTTTTACAAGCTTGGTCCGTTTGTCAAAAACATACAGTGCTCAGGAGATACAGAAAATGAAGGAAGATGAAATTGAAATTAAGTTCATTAAATTCTGTCAGAGCTGCCTGGGGAAAGCACCGCGTTTATTGGCTTGTTCCCTCTATTACTCTAAATTTCACATAAATAAAATTATTCATTTTATTTTCAGTAATGTGACTCATTATATATATATATATATATATATATATATATATATATATATATATATATATATATATATATAATACTGTTACATTACATTACATAACATTAAACACAGAAACAACACGGTCATGGTTTATATACAGAGTTCATAAGTATTTGGATAGTGACACAATATTTGTAATTTTGCCTCTATACACCACTACAATGGATTTAAGTAGAGCAATCAATATGTGGCTATAGTGTTGAGTTTTAACTTTATTTCAGGTGTTTTAAAACAAATTTTAACTGTTTCGGTGCTTGTTTGTGGGTCTTTCTGCCTTTGGTTTTGTCTTCAGTTTGACAGCCATTTAAGAACATTTGCCTTAAGAAGCTCTTGGGTTGCTTTCACTGTATGATTTGGGCCATTATAGCTCTTTACAACTGATCCTTCTGTCATCAGTATATACATCAGTATATAGATATATATACGACTACCCAAAGTCCCACTAAAGTAAGAGTGCCAAAATATTGTGAAGCTGTTTTTCAACACCAAGGAATAATTATTTGCAATCATTCACTTTGGTTGTTTTCTGTGGTCCTCAAGGCCTTTTGGCATTGCTGAGCTCAACAGTACATTCTTTCTTTTCAAAAAAATACCAAATTTGGCCATGCCTGATGTTGATATTGAATCTCTCTGATTGGTCTTTTGACAACTGACCATGAAACTATTTACACCTACACAATGATCACATCTTGACTGCTTTATAATCTGCTGTGGTGGTGTACACAGTCATAATTATTTATCTACCTGACTTTAATAGCACTGTACATAATACAGTCTGTTACATAAAAAGTAATCATCAAATATCTTTATCATTCACAGGCAGTAAATATTTATTATGTTTTGGTGAATATATCTCTATGGTTACTGCTGAATACCATTGTTATTTTTAATTTATGACCTCAAAGTTTGCAGTTCTAGCTGACACTGTTGAGTACTATGAGTGTTGAGTGGATTGACACTTTCACGTCTTACTGTAACATGAGATTCCCCTGTCTCTGTGTTTCTTTGTTTTCTTGTATCTCTTTGGAATTCGCTCAACATCAGATTAGTGCACACTTGTAAATTTCTGATGCCTAATTGGTCCCGGAATCCCTTGCAAAAGACAAAATATATTAATGGATCCATGCATGCATTGAGCACTGAAAGCAGAACTGTGACTTCCTTTATAATGTAAAATGACTTGGCTGAAGTACCACATCCTTGTAGCAGAGGCTTTAGGAAGGCATATGGGAGCCTCACTAGGTGGTAGGGCACAAAGCATACGCAGAACACCACCACAAGCACTAGCATGTTGCGCTTAGACCTGTTCAGTTTATGGTGGTTCCTTTGGGTCTGCACGGTGGCATAATGAAGCCTTCGCACTGTGCTCCAATAGAACAGAATCAGGGACAGCAACACAAAGGTGAAGATGAGTGCAGAAACGCAGTGGATGACCTTGTATACCGTGCTGACTTGATGGGTGTGTAAGGACTCACAGCCGATGACATTCGGTTTGGGAGCAGCTCCCCAGGATGTGCTCAGAAACACTACAATGTAAATTAAAGCCATTGTAGATAAGAAAGTCCATGTTATAATGGAGATACATCGTGCAGCACGAGCTGTTTGCAGCACATGAGTCTTTAATGGATAGGCAATCTTAAGGTACCTAAAGAAAGAATGATAGTGGTTACTTTAACTGTGGTGTTTTTTTTTATATATTGCACTATAGAGACATTTCTCTCAGTAAAGTAAATATGAATATATATAAGTAAATATGGTGTTATTGTCCTACATGCAGACCTTTGCACAAGACTTTTCATGTTTAGCTACCTGTTTGCAGCAATGTAATCCATGAAGAGAATGCTGGCATACATGTTGAGATAGAAGCCTGCAGCCCCAAAATTGCAGTAAATGTGTTGCATAGCTGTTGATTTGTTAGTATAGTTGGCAATGCGCAAAGGCAAAACAAGGCAGAGGAAGAAGTCAGCTGCAGCCAGGTTCTTTAGGTAGACAGTGACACTGGACTGAAATCTTAGACTGGTGCAGTAATACACTCGCATAGTGATGGTGTTCAATGCCAAACATACAAGGCAGACTGTTGAGTAAGAAACAATGAAAAAAGGGTGGACTAGCACCTCTGACATGCAAAGGGAATCCTGAGTTTTATTTGTTGTGTTTGATGCTGTGCTGTCATTCAAAGCAGTGTTCAGACTGTTGGCTGTCATTGTCGTTTTATAACTGCAAAAAAGAAATGTAGAAATTATATTAAAACAAACTGCTCTTTATCACCTCACTTGCATGAACATCATCTAAATAAAATGTTGTAGCACTTAAACTTTATGCTATACAAAACTGTTTGTCCATTTGTCCAGAAATAAGTAAAACATTGACTGGACTAGTAAAATAAATTAGGTTACAGGCTATTTTATTATAATATATTTATTTAAAATTTTATAACAGGAAATACTTGATGAATTTGACTATATTCAGTATATTTTTTATTTTGCATTAAGTGTAATTGTTTTATTACATTATTTATTTATTTATTCATTGTATTTATTTAATAATGGTGAGTTGGCATTAGCTGGAAAAATGAAGTCAACAAGTGTTTGTGGTTGAGTCCATGTGTGCATGTGTGCGTGTGAGTGCATGTGAGTGTTTGTGTGTGCATGTGTACGTACATGTGTGTGCATGTGTGTACATGTTTGTGCATGTGTGTGCATGCATCTGTGTGCATGTATGTGTGCATGAGGGAGAAATACAGAGACATCAATTATTTGTGGCATGTTAGATGGACATTAGATAATCGAGGTTAGGGAAGTGAAAAAGGTGTTGAAACATGCATGTCTTTTTTTCATCTGTGTTGCTCATGAATAAATTATACATTTCAATGTCAACTCAAATCAAATCACATTTTATTTGTCACATACACATGCATACAGTGTACAACATGCAGTGAAATTCTTTTTGCATCTGTCAGGTATTTATGCATAAAAGGAATAAAGGGAATACAATTAGGGGTACGCAATTAGGGTGAACGCAACAAAGAAAAGAGTCCATTGTTGGGATGGTTGAGATCCTTTACAATATTTATCATAGAAGTTTTTAATAAAACTTTATCATTTTATTTAACTTAATAATTAATTAAGAAAATAATTTATTAACATTTTTCAGGAACAGGTCACTTTAGCCTTCAGACATGTAAAATGTGAAGGATTAGGACATTTAAAACATGCAGATAAATATTTTGAGCTTTTAAGAACTGTACTGGTTTAGAACACTTGGGCTTAGCTATTAAAAAAATTAAAGTTTAAAAATGAAAAAAAAAATTAATTACATTTTTAAAGTTTACATTAAAAAAAGGTTAATATTGTTTCATTTACATCACACTTACTGTGTGATATTTGTTTAATGTATGCAACACATAGCAGGTATGTTTAATTTAACATTTGTCATATATACCTTTTGTTGTATTTTATAATATTTTATTTGACTTTTTTAAGTGAACGAATTCATTAATCATTTCCAAATGTATGATAAATGTCATCGTAATTCCATTTTTTCATATTGTCTATTGTCTGTGTGCACCTTAAATTTAAGATCTGATACCACTGCAATACTTAAATACATTTGCAATTAAAGAGCACATTTGTTTTTAACTATGTGGACATTTATAAGGTTTTAATAATATACAGCATAACATGGCAGGTTAGACTCACCCTTGTAAAGTCATCGGTCATGAAGCGCAAAGCAGTGCTGATATTTTTATGCTTCCTTCTGTGAACTAAAACAAGGAAGGAAATTGTTTCTACTGTATGTAAAAGAGTGCACATGTTGATGAGACAGAACTGGTATTGATAAGGTGTGTCATGGACACACTGTTATCTTCCATCACAACTGGTAACAACAGATAAAGCTTTAGACGTGTCTATTACCCTAATACTTTACATGGATTCCTGAATACAATATTCTTCTTTGTAATGACAGATGGTATGATGGGAAACATTTCTGCAAATGTTTATACTGGGTAGAAACTTCCTTGTATGCTACCTTTATTGCAAAGTGTTCAGCTAATTAACAGCCAATCTTGAGTTAAAGAGAATGTTTTTGCAGCAAACATTAATATACATGACAATGTGTACTTCACACTAAGGGTGGAGACCTGTGGTGTAGGTCATCATTTCTGTATCCTTTGTAAGTTTATACAGAGGGCTGTAAAGTCGTGTTTTCATCAAACTCACTATCAGAGGACAACGTGGAAATATTAAAATCTTTTAAGGTCTGCAGTAATCACTGGAAGTCCCAGAGAGATGAATGAGGTGTAATGTTTGCGTATTATGTGTCTATGTGCTGCCCCCTTGTGGAATTTGTTTTCAAATTCAACTACACTGACTAAGTAAGCATTTCATGAAGCAAGCTGAAAAACAGCTGTTTCAGTTTGGTAGCCAACATCACTTCACCAGTTATTCACAATATTTACAATCTGTGTTAACTGCAGTACCACAACAAGCTTGACACAATGTGAAGGTTAGTAAAGTTTTCGACAGTTGGTGGTCCTCCAACCCCAAATTATACTGACTGTAGGAGTAGCCCTGTAATGAAGAGCCAGACTACTGAAATGCTTGTGCACACCTGGTCATGATACTCATATATGCTTTATAAACATCCCATTTCAGATTTAGTCCCCCGTTTACTGTTATAACCTCCACTCTTCTACAGGGTTTCAAGTAGATCTGGCCTTGCAGCACTATACTGTACATGAGGTGACTATTGAGTCTTGGTGCAAGAGAGTCCAGTGTATTCAATCCATTGATTGTTGCCGATTTTGTATAAAATACAGATTCTCCATAATGGTAGGGCCAAGGATTACATTTATTTCTGTGTGTTCTGAGAGGACCTTTGGGGATAACCTCACTATTTTCATATTAAATTGCCACATTGGTCTACAACAAATATTGTGTGTTTGAATCTGTCGACTGTAAATATTTTTTTGTCTACTTAAACAACAGACTGCACATTAAGTGCCTTCCACTAGTGTTTTTTTCCCCATCTTTTTAAAGGGGCTTTGAAGAAGAAGGATACAACTACGTATGACGTATTATAAACTCATATAGTATGTATGATAAACTCTTGGGAATTGAGTACATGAATCCATAAACCAAACATCTGGAGTACTGAATAATATTAATATTGAAAATGGTACTGTATTACCATGTTGTAACGTCTCAAATAATCACCTTGTCTTTATGTAGTCTATTTGTTTGCAATTTAGAAAAGACAAATGACTGATTTAAAAAAAACTTCAAATATAGATTGTGTCTACTGTGGTTTGTGAGGTAATATAAATTCATTAATTAACAAAGAATGTTTCTGCTGTGGTTTGTCTCACAACTCTGCCCTATGACTATCATGTATCATGGTCCACCAAACCAAGAAGTCTGGCTTCCTATACTGCATTATGTCACATGTCTTAGCTAGGTCTACACATAACAGTTTTAAGCAATTAAAATGGGACTTTAGAATCCCATAAGATCATTTCTATCCTGACCCTGGATTTTTACACTGATCCTAAGGTGATTCTGGATATGGAGTCTTCAAGTACTTTATGCAAGAATACCTTCTGTGTCCAAGTAGTTCATTAAATTGAACTACAATGCTGACTGCACAGAAAACATCTGAAGAAGTTACGTTTAAAACAAATCCATATACAGAAATGTATTCGGAATTCACACAGTGGTGACAGTGTATACTTCCTTAGAATATGAGCCATGAACTGATCCAGGACATTTGCCTGAATTCTGTTTATCAGGGACTGAGAAAAAGCCATGTAAACAGGTGATAAAGTGACTCAAGGGGTCCTAAATAATAAACTGCTATAACCCAGTTTGTTACTACTAGATATTTCGGGAAGTCTGTACATTTATATTTTTATCCTTAATTGCATTCCTTATGTTTGAATACTGGACAGATGCAAAAAGCATTTCATCTGCATGTCGTACTCTGTATGTATGCGTATGTGACAAATACAATTTGATTTGATTGATGTTTTTAGGAGGCGGGAGGAAACTACCACAGAAGACAGCCCACACAAATAGTAACGAGCACAGGATCAACTCTGAAATCAATGTGGCACTGGGAGTGAATATCACTACCTTGACATTCAACAGCCCTCAGTACATTGCCCTGAAAGATTGCATGGGTGGTTAGTCTGAGGCTTTATGAAGAATGAAAACTTACCCAAATTATGTAATTATGTTATTCATATGTATTTATTGAATTGTTTAAAACATAAATATTGTGTTTGTGAATATAAATGTAAAATAGTAAAAAAAAAGTTTCATTCAATCCGCATTTCTTTCTACAGCAGAATTCTATTTATCATGGAAACACACATTTTGGGTTACAAAATTGTATAGATGTCCCAGCTTTTATGAGTTTTACAGTATTGAGTTTGATAATGCTCATGAGATTAAAAAAACATTTTTAGGTAATCGTTGTGACCTTTTAGTGATGAAATTATTTGGTCAAAATGAGACAGAAACTGGAACATACAACACTGCTCATGTGCTCATTTTGGTTTTGGTTTGTGATTGACCCACTGCAACCACCTGGGTGTCTCACAACCTTCAGATCCTGTTTCTGTTTCCATTTCTTCTCTACAAATTGCTGGTGCTTACTCTGTGGGTAACAGATGGTATCCCATTAATAGTCTCTGCAGTTGACAGCTTTTGCAGAAACAACTCTCGAAATGCTCTGCACATAAGGAAGTACACCAGAGGGTCTAGACACACATTAAATGAAGCCATAAACAATGTGACCTCTTTTGCCTGAAAGAGCTGGTTTTCGGTTTGAGCGCTAAGACTGGTGTTGAAACTCTGGCTCATAGTGTATGGTACTCGGCAAACATGATATGGCACAAAGCAGAAAAAAAACACTGCCAGCAAGCTGAAAATACTTTGATTAGACTTCTGTTTTGCTTTGCTCCTTCCCTTCTTTACTCTTTGGTAAGAGCGGTACACCTGGCAGGATATGGAAGAGTAGCAGAAAGTCATGAGTACAAGTGTCACCCAGAAGATACCCACAGCACAATGGGCAGAGACTTTATGCCATCGTAGTCCGAGCTCACTCTTTAGGTCCATACAGGAGCTGCCCTCTACAGCAGGTTTGTTAGTCAGCAGTGTGTTGGGGAGCATGCAGAGTAGCATCAGTGCCCAGGACAGAAGCACCAGACATCTGGCCACAATTACCTGCTGCAGGAAAGAGGAGAGCCATAAAGAGCAAGGCCGAGCTGAGCATGAGGACGCATGCACAATCTTGATATAGCGCTCCAGGCTGATGAGGCTCATGAAGATGATGCCAGTATACATGCCTATATAAAAGAGCACAGCTGTGTAGCGGCAGACCACCAGTTCCATGTAAGGTCCACCTAAGCCTCGGTCTTTGGCCACACGCCAAGGGAAGGAGAAAAGCATGAGAAGGTCAGCCACCAGGATGTTTTTCAAGTACACCACCAGGCCTGAGGTGCTGGGTACTCGGAAGAAGATCCATGCTGCAAAGCCATTCAAAATCAATCCAATGGCACAGATCAGAGCATAGAGCACTGGGAGCACCTCTTGTGTAAATACACTGCTGGAGTTTGTGTTGTTTCCACCTGGAAGCCCCACACTGCTCGGGGGCAGAGTGTAATTTCTGTAGTTCATACCTGAAAAATACCACAAGACTTATACCATTCACCTTTCACTCTTATTTTCTTAAAAATCTTCAAGGACAAAGTTTTAAAAGGCTTTCTGTGTGTAATAGCAATGATTATGTTTGTAGTCACAGCATAGTCTTAACTTAGCTTTTGTTTGTTCACTTGTGTTTACATATTACTACTTAACCCATTTAATGTGGAATTTTGTCATTAAGCTTGCTTAAGAAGGAAGCTGCTGACAGATAAGGAAACATAAACATAAGAGATATGTTAGAAATCATTTGGACAGGATTTAGTCAATGTTTACAGTATGTTGTTACAGGAACACTGAATTTTGGAAATTTTGTCAGAAATGTCAAATCTTTTAGTATAAATATGGCTTATGGGTATAAATAGTATGGCTTCAAGCAATAAACTTCACATTCAGCCTCTGAATGTTATCACTACCAGATCATGCAAAATTCAAATGGAGATAAGCCATGCATAAATGCAAATGAATTACATTCAAACAGAGTTTCCTGACCATTGTATTTTCAATACCTTTTTATGTAAACTAATCAAAATCCAAAGGAACATAACTATATTATACAAACATACTGTAAACACCAGTGAAAAAATAGAATAATACCTTGATAACAAAAGTTAGTCTGGGATTTAAAGAGTAAAGCAAGGTGTTATTTTGTATCATTAACTCAATCAATTATTGATTCACACATTCACACACTGTTGTCCCCATACAAAACAAACAATCAAATTATTTGGTTATTCCAAATGATAATAAAAATTATACTAACCTTGAGAGCTGTAAACAAGCAAGCATACAAACACCTAGTGAGATTCAGTGGAAATAATATGAGGCAGGAAGTAATCAATGGCAGATAATGTCTTGCCTTAATGTGGGTGGACTCTGCTTAGAAATAGCACCAGTGAGTACAATAATGCTTTCACAAATGAAAAACATACAGGAATAGTCCTCGGAGCTTGCTGTTTTACTTCTATATCCTCTTCTGGAATCCCTGTTGTGAGCTCTTCAGCCTAAAGAAAACACAAACATTCTCCAGTCTTTTGCAGCTGCCTGCTCCATCTTTGCTCAATTTGGAAACATTTCCCACAAACGTTCCTGTCTGTCTCTCTTTTATCAGAGATGTTCCCTCCAGTGCTCAGTGGGATTTTGTGGGGGCTAACGTTCATTGGGTCTAAAGAAGAATGAAAAGTCCTGTCATTTCTGTCATTCTGTTTCCTTCCTGAAAGTTCTCAACATTTAAAGACTCCTGAAGCCATGTACACCAGTCTGTATGGCTACTAGTATTATTATCTCTTTGTTGATAAATGCAAGCTGTGTTTCAAAATCACTATGTCATCAAATGATGGTTAGAACTTCCTCAGAACGACTTTGTCATGAGTCAGGAGACCGTTTTGGTTATAGCTGAAGTTGTAAATTTTGCTGTTGTTGATTTTCAGACCGAGATTACTGAAAATAAAAGAATGTATAATATCATCAGAGGAAAGTGTCCAGTGAAACAGTACACAGTTATTCAGTACACAATTATTCATATTCCAAAACAATTAGCTTTTTTGGAAACTGTGTATTAGTTGCAGTTTAGAAAAGGTCTATGCTGATTGCTGATTACATATAAAATGAGCTTTGAAAGTCTATTTATAACAGAAGGGATAAAACAATCTAGTAGATGCAGGTAGTTGTTCAATCTCACATACAAACTAGCAGCAATCAATGTATCAAAATAACCAACAGTACTGTTAGTATTCTGGATATAAGCAAGTGTTTAGTGGTAATCTTGTTCATGACTTGCAAAACTTTGCAGCTATGATGCAAATGTCACCAATAACTTTGCTGACTACATCTGTTTGATTGTTGTTACTGATAACACCGGAAGGAACTGAAAACACTGCATTTTCAAATAAAGATTGTGGTAAATGTCATGTTGCTATGATACAATTATCACTATAAATGGCACAGTGGAACAATTTTGGTGCCTTACAGCTTTAGGGAGCTCAAGATTACTAATTAAGTGCTAATACACCTGTTGGACACTTGAACACATTGCTTGCAGCCTGGGTTTCTTATTATTATTAAGCTCTCTCCATATTCCAAACAGACTAGGGGTTGTCCTTGCTAGAATTTCTGTCCTGCATTCGAACAATTTGAGTGTCTGCAAACTGATGAGGAATTAAAGTAATGAATGAAGCATTTTGATGTCATTGATGACAGTATAGTTTTGTGAAATTTTTGTTGCTGTCTCAACAGTAGAATATTGTCATATCCATAACACACTTCCACTTCCTCATGTGACCCTCTTACAAATACGTTAGTATTCACTCCTTTTAGTGTTCTTGGCTACATTCCATCTCATTTAAAAAAAATATGTAGACAAACTCTGTCTGTTTTCCCATGACTGTAATGACCTTAAGTACTTCCTGTTTCTGAATCTCCAAATTATTAAGTATTAAATAAAATATAGTAATGGTGATCTTTTATTGCCTACACACATAGATAGAGGTTAAATAGACGTACTTTAAAATGCCATCTTTCCTTTTATACAAATATACATATATGACATATAATTGCACTGAGCAGGTGAGGGTTAAAAGTCACTTCAATGATTCAAAATTTCAAACTTTCCAGTAGGTAGTCTTGAGGCATGGCCAGTCTAGCTTGTCACTACAGCAACCAACATGGAAAGACATTCACTGGAAATATGTCAAGACTTGTGGCTTGAAGAACAAGTGTCATTTCAGTTCAAGACATTATTTCTCATCATTACAAATGGCCCAACTCATGCTCCAAATACACATATGTGAATGCTATAAATATGTGATCAGTAACTTTTTGCTTATTCTTAATTGAAAAATCAACAATGACCTAAACAGACCTAAAAGCATTTTAATGCAAATATGAAAAATACACTCACTAGCCACTTCACTAGGAACAAACGTGAACTTCTGCTCATTCATGCAGTTACAGTATGTTGTAGATCAGAAGATTCAGTTAGGGGAATTTCCATGCACAACAGTCTCTAGAGGGACAAAGAAGCAAAAAACATCCAGTCAGAGGCAGTTCTGCAGGTGGAAATGCTTTGTTGATGAGAGAGGTCAGAGGAAAATGGCTAGGTTGGTTTGAGCTATAAAGTAAAGTCAACTGTAAATATTTAATCTGGGAAAGTGTGTCTGAACCCTGAACACTGTCAGGAAGGCTATTTCAAAGTTTGGGAGCTAAATATGAAAACACTACTGCCTTCAGTAGATTTTGATATTCTGGGACCAACCAGAGGTCCTGAGCTTTGTAATCTCAGAGAGCATGGGAGCTAAACTATTTAGAACCTTGTATGTAAGTAGCAGCAGTTTGTAATCAATTCTAAAGTGAACAGGTAGCCAGTGTAGAGATAATAAATTTGGGGTTATATGATCATATTTTCTTGTCCTGGTAAGAACTCTGGCAGCTGCAATTTGTACTGTATCCTATTTATTGAAGATGCAGGACAACCACCTAGTAATGCATTATAATAGTCTAGTCTGGAGTTCATGAATGTTCAAGTGAGAAAAGCAGAGGTCCTGAAACTGATCCTTGAAGGACCCGATGATTAACTGGCAAAAATCTCTATTTACATCTACAAATTGGTATCGATCAGACAGGTGGGATCTAAACCATCTTAATGCCTGTCCATGAATACCTGTGTAATTTTGTAAGCGGTGTAGGAGAATGTTGTGAACTGTAGTGTCGAATGCAGCACTAAGATCAAGTAGAACTAATATTAACATGCAGTCTTGGTTTGAAGCTCAGAACAAGTAATTTGTAACTTTAAAAAGTGCAGTTCTGTGCTATGATGGGGCCTGAAACCTGACTGAAACTCTTTAAAAATATTGTTCTTCTGTAAGAATGAGGTGAACACATGCAACCTTTTCTAATATTTTAGACATAAACAAAAGGTTTGAAATAGGTCTGTAATAATGAAGGGTCTAACAATTGCCAACTTGTAGGATTTAGGGACGTTACCTAAAGATAATGAGGAGTTAAAAATATTAAGAAGAGGCTCACCAGCTGTATAGAACACTTCTTTCAGTAATTTAGTTGGAATGGGATCTAACAAACATGTTGTTGATTTAGCTGTATAAATAAGCACTGTAGTTGTGAGTGTAGAGCTTTAAATGAGACTGGGTCACGAGATGCTGTCATGGATTCAACATTCACCATTTTGTTCCTGATAGTTTCAATTTTATCAGTGAAGAATCTCATAAACTAACTACTAAACTTCAATCCTGTCAGCAATGAACAGGAATCAGTAAATTCAGGTTACTGATTCTAGACAATTTAAAATAATGTTATTTTTTCCATCTTCAACTTTTTACCATGTTGTGTGTGTGTGTGTGTGTGTGTGTGTGTGTGTGTGTGTGTGTGTGTGTGTGTGTGTGTGTGTGTGTGTGTGTGTGTGTGTGTGTGTGCGCACGAACGCATATGTGCATGTGGGCGTTTTGCTTGTGTATGTGTGCGCGCGCATGTCCTTGCACGTGCGGGCCTTGTGTGGGATATTTGGCTGGTGTGTGTATGTATGGTCAGGAAACACAGAGGACAGAGAGGAACTATATGACAAAGACATCCTAGGGGAAAACAAGAGTAAAACAAACTCAAACAAAGCAGGATGTAAAGAAGACACATCAAACAGACTACATTTATGAACTGCATCCTGACAATAAAGTCCTTAGGGATTCGCCTTGTTCAAATAATCAACTTTCAAAAGCAATAGTGTGTCAACAACAGGGCTTTGGAGAGTTATATTAGGCTAGAGTGACTTCTTGTAGTCCAAAATAGAGCTTTATCAACTCATTAATCAAAGCATTAATGCTGTAACTACTGCATGATTAATATAAATTCTCCTGCTAAGTATCAGCTCAAAGCCTAATACATTTTTTTTGTAAGCCTGGCATGCACTGCATAGTTAGTTATTCTTAGTTTTCTTGACTGTTTATTTATAGTTTCTTCTTATAGTTACTTTCAGCTTTTCCTGTTAGGGTTCACCACAGCGAATCATCTATTTCCACCTAACTCTGTACTCAGCATCCTCTACTCTTATACCAATTAACTTCATGTTGGTGGACTTTAGTATATGTGTATGTTCTTTGGGTGTTCATTGAGTTTTAGTCACGTACAAGATTCCATTTATTATTGTTTAAGTTATATGGCTTGACTTTGTCCTTAAATTTTTGCCTATAATCTCTAAATCTTTCTAAACATGTAAGGCAGAATAAAAATTACAAAATAAAAATGCACAGTTTGCAGTGACTGCTTACATTTACATTTAACTTCTGCATACATTATGGCAAATCACAATACAATGCATTATAGGCAACACGTTTCATTATATTTCATTAATCTATTTACGTATTTAAATAATAGAAAGCCTTTTAGTCTTTATCACAATGCCTTCTTAGTAGGGCTGCACAATTTGGGGAAAATGTCATATTGCGATTATTGAGGTCAATATTGCGATTGCGATATGCGTTTGCGATATAATAAACAAATGGTATCATGAGTCAACTTGCTTGGTTCTCAAGGAAAATGCACACACAGATTACTGATAATGCTGAAATTTGTATTTGTAAACTCAAACTAGCAACAACAACAAACAAATGCAAAATGTTTTCAAATTAAAATATAAAATAACACATTAATGCTGATTAATGAAAAGCCTAAAATCAAAACTGTAGGTATACAGTATATATATATATGTGTGTGTGTGTGTGTGTGTGTGTATGTGTGTGTGTGTGTGTGTGTGTGTGTGTGTGTGTGTGTTTGTGTGTGTGTGTGTGTGTATATATATATATATATATATATACACATACATACACAGTACATATATATATACACATACACAAAGTAAATTACCAACTTAAATGTCATACATGGTATTGCACGCACCATTATTGATAATATTTGGAGCAATATTACATGGAATTATTAAACTTGATTCCCTTACATATACATTTGCTTTTAAGCCTAATTATTAATTTTGATTATGATCTGATTGTGACAGGGGAGTTTTTTCTGTCACCACTTTTGAATAAGAAACAATATCAAGCCTATAAAACTTGTCAAAACTCCGGCGAATCACAGAAGTATCAGTGAGAAGTTGAGAACACTCGTTTAAACTAGAAATACTGGATTTTTTATTTTCTGGTGCAGGTCCCAAGGTATGAATCCCGCCTGTTGAGATTTTCACAGTTCTACAGCCCTGCTTTTGTTGTGCAAACGGCCCCATCACCTGTGAGGCCTGGCTCATTTGCATTTGTTCACTCAGAGTAGCTCAGATCCAAGGCAGGCCAAACCTCTGTCTGTGACGGAAACCTTCACGGCCTATCTATACAAAATAGTCTGTTTAATTTATATTTAAAAAATTGTGTGCTAAGGTTTGTAATTGCCATAGTACATATCATATTTATACAACCCTTGTGCAGACCTGGGGTCTATTTGACTCATCTGGAAAGTTTAATGTGTCATAACTTGGGTTTCCTTCCACATATTTGCCTGAAATTTACCAGGATTGTTCCAAATTATGAACTTTGCAAGTAAAATTAATCGTGTCCTCCCGGGTCAATTTGCCCCAGCCACATTTAGTGGGGCAATAGGTCACACTTTTGCCCTTTTCAGCGCAATGAACATACATACAGACACAAAAATGCACACATAAAATGTCCACTAACACACGCACCCAAAACACACACACACACACATGCACACACACACACACACACACACACACACACACACACACACACACACACACACACACACACACACACACACACACACACAAATTGGGCATTGCATTTCATTATGCCTTTTGATACACTTTTGATATGCCTTTGCCTAGCAGAGGCGTGTGTATGAGACATGAGGAGTGTGTTTGGAACAGTAAGAGTGTATATGAGACATGAAGAGACATGATGAGACATCCCTTACTTGGGAAAGAATGAAAAGTTGCTAATACATGAATAAAATGAAAACTTGCTAACACTTCAGTCTCCAACGTATGTTTGTAGACAAATGTCATAAGCTGAGTGAAGTTATGGTCTATGGCTTTTGACATGTTCTTACACATACAGAATAAAATGATGTAATTTTATTTTCATTGGCCATCAATGAATTATAACACCAAAAGTGAATTTTGAGACGGAACAAGAACCCAACATGCCTCCACAGAAGATGCACCGTGGTACTGGGAAACCCTGTCTGAGCCAGACGACAAAAGGCGGCACTGTGTAGGTAGAGGAGGACATTGGAATGCCCAGTGCAGTAGCAAATCGCTTGTGCTTCACTGCGCAAGCTGGACCCTGGGCGACTGGGGTACAGTACTTTCCCAAGTAAGGAGATGTATTGCAGACATATTTAGTCTCCAAATCAAGAGTCAAGTCAAGAAGTCAAGTCAAGAAGCTTTTTATTGTCATTTCAACCATATATAGCTGTTGCAGTACACAGTGAAATGAGACAACGTTTGGCCAAATCAATGGCCATCCAGAACTTTATCCCAAATTTGTCTGGCTTGGTTGCGATATACTGTGTGAATGGACAACAAACCATGGTAGGGAACAGCTGTTCATCTATGGTCATGTGTTTTCCTGGAGTGAAACTCTCAGCACAGTTCTTGTTGAAGCGTGTCCAGATGTCGGAGACCGCAGCAAATTTGTCTGTTAGAAGGTGTTGCATAATTGAAATGAATCTATCTCTTGGCATTGTCTCTTTGAAAGTCAGGAGATTGTTTTGAAACCATTTTGCCCATTTATAATGTCAGTAAATAATAAAACCTGTTTTTTTCCAGGTCAAATTGACTTGAATGCTTATAAAGTAAAGATTCTACAATGATCACCATTCTGTGTGATCAGCTTACATTTTGAACATTTTACACTTGTTATGTCTATTTTGCCTACCAGATGCCATCTGATCACCCAAAAACGAGCTACACACACACACACACACACACACACACACACACACACACACACACACACACACACACACACACACACACACACCACTCAAAAACTTGGCATAATTTATTGTGAATAAAATTTCCTTTACACCCAAAACACTTATGCTTTTTTATTATATTTAAGTTATAAACAATAAACCTCATGATATTATGCCATGATTTTAAGTAAAATAAGCCGAAATTATTAAATATGATTTTGGATAACCACTGGCTGGTGTATGTCAAACATCCCCAGGTCAAAGCTGACTGAAGCAACTAAATTCATGAATAAAAGAGAGAAAACAAATATGATTTGAATATGAAAACACAACATCTGTGTGTGTGTGTGTGTGTGTGTGTGTGTGTGTGTGTGTGTGTGTGTGTGTGTGTGTGTGTGTGTGTGTGTGTTTCGGCAGATCATATTTTGCCCTCTGCTTGGCAAAGGCACTTCAAAAGTGTGAAACATTTACAAATGTGTAGCTTTTTTTTGGAGGCCTAATGAGATGCAATGCCCAATTTGTGTGTGTGTGTGTGTGTGTGTGTGTGTGTGTGTGTGTGTGTGTGTGTGTGTGTGTGTGTGTGTGTGTGTGTGTGTGTGTGTGTGTGTGGTGTGTGAGTGTGTGTTTTGGGTGCGTGTGTTAGTGGACATTTTATGTGTGCATTTTTGTGTCTGTATGTATGTTCATTGCGCTGAAAAGGGCAACAGTGTGACCTATTGCCCCACTAAATGTGGCTGGGACAAATTGACCCGGGAGGACATGATTAATTTTACCTTCAAAGTTCATAATTTGGAACAATCGTGGTAAATTTCAGGCAAATATGTGGAAGGAAACCCAAGTTATGACATATTAAACTTTCCAGATGAGTCAAATAGACCCCAGGTCTGCACAAGGGTTGTATAAATATGATATGTACTATGGCAATGACAAACCTTAGCACACAATTTTTTTATATAAATTAAACAGACTATTTTGTATAGATAGGCCGTGAAGGTTTCCGTCACAGACAGAGGTTTGGCCTGCCTTGGATCTGAGCTACTCTGAGTGAACAAATGCAAATGAGCCAGGCCTCACAGGTGATGGGGCCGTTTGCACAACAAAAGGAGGAGAACAATGGAGCTGTAGGGGTGCTGGTAGGTGTGAGGTCCAGGGATTTTACACAAAATTGCGCAGGTTTAGCAAGTCTAGTGTTAAACAGTGCATACACTCGAACTTGACTGCACATCACATGTTTTACTTTACTGATACTGCATTTAACCGTAATGTAAAGACCGGTCATAAGCTGTCATGTACAATAAAAGCGCCTGCGCAGCGACAGGAAATATCATTTAACACAAAAAGCCGCCTAGACGGTAGACTTGCGCTCAGGACTTTTTTTTTTTTTTGATCGGCGTATGGACGAATTTTTTCTACGCACACACTATTTTATTTCTTGATAACAGACCGCTGCTAACTATAACACACCATTGAAATGTAAAACAGAGCGTTGCCATGGACACACAGGATTTTAACCGTAGAGACGGAGCGCACTATGTTCTTTAGCAGAAGCAATACAATTAGGTGTATACAAACAGGCGTATGAGACCTGTAACGAGCAACAGCACGAAGCCGCGAACTCGTTCTGAATATTTTAAAGGCGTAACAGCTCATGAAAAAACAGAGACAATTGTAGACGAAAATTAATAGATTTTATCTTAGTTTTTATTTTATACAAAACATTTTCGTCTCATCTTTTTTCGTCAACAATAATCAATGTTAATTTAGTTTTAGTCAGTGTTTTGGACAGTGATGCAGACTTGTCATCGTCTCGTCTTATGAAAAAAAGGTTGTTGAACATATTTCGTCTCGTCTCGTCTGACGAAATTAACACTACATATAACAGAGGTGAAATTTTTTCTGGCCACCAGTTCAGTGTCCGTCTGCTCGGCATCCATCTTCACCCGTTCCCGCACTGCATACCGGAAAAAGTCACATGACCATACGTGCCACTGCCTAAACTGAAACTCACTAGTTTAGCAGATAGCGGATTAGGGGTGTAGTGGATGAAATAGGCAAACAGCTTTCAGAGAGAATGGTTTGTCATGTCCACACATGACAACCCATTTATTTCATAAAATCGCAGCATTTTGCATCATATAATCGCACAGGCTTGATATCACGATTGCGATATGATTAATCGTGCAGCACTACTTCTTAGAAATATGCACATATATTAAGCAGACATAATAACAAAATAAGTGATTTTATTCTGTAAATATCTTTATTAATATTTTTGCACAAAACATATATGGGTCAGTAAGTCATATTAAATACACTGAATAAATACATAATATCCAAATTAGTATATTGTACATCTATATGATTACAAATATAAATAAAATATGATCATAATTTAAAATCACAGCAAAATAGAAAAGTACATCATAATTAAATACTTGCAAGAATGCAAATGTAAATAACATTTTTTACTTGCACATAGATTTGTATTTTCTGTTTTCTCCGACCTTACTGACTAAAAGCAAAAATAGTGCAGCTACAGCGACCTCTAGGGTGTTGTAACAGTAAAACAAGTTCAGCTCAAACCATTTCAGACTGGTAATTAAAGCAATGAAAATGGTTTTGCTTGTGAAGAAAAAGCCTAAACTTTTTGTTCCTTTCATTTTCCTGCAAATGTGCAACTGTGTATTATCCACACTGAAGTGGAGATACTGACGTACTGAAACACTTAAACTTATGTACTGAAAACAGAAAATTCTAAAATCAACGATGTACATATAATTTGAGCTTTTCTCCGCTGGTGTTGTGCCCTGGGTTGCACCTTGAGAACACCAACTATGAAAGGCTGCGTCTCTCTGCAAAGTGCTGCATGCAGGAACTATACACTATACTTGTGTAGGCACTTCAGCCATAGAAAAGTAAAGGTTCATACAATCTCACGCATTTGGGTCTTTTGGGCATTTTTGGGTCTTCTGGTCACTTCTTGTGTTTTCTCTGATCCGATAGCTATTTTGATTTGTTAAAACTGTTCCATTTACATTAGGCCACATAAATGCTTCTTGGCGATTTGGATATCAATCCGATCTTCCTACTCCCGCCCAAAATATATTTTACCTCATTTCCGGGGTAATTGAAATGGAACACGCTTTGGTGTATGCGGTTGGTACAAAAAACAGCATTTACTGTTTGCTGCATTTTCGCTGGCAGCAGCAGTGCATTTTAAGACCAAACGAGACACCTGGGTGTAAGATCGAAGCCAGTACTGGTCTGGTGGGAAAACATATTTGTTTCTGGTGTGATGTACGACTTCCATTTGGGAGGAGTATAGCGCTGACATATGTAGCTTGAACAACCACATGCATTTACACTTGTCCAGTTTCATCTGAAATGCGTCCCAGACCACCTCCTGAAGTGGTTTGAACGAACGGATTTATTTCCGTCTCGAAAATGTTTCGGAGGGCATTTACACCTGGTCTTTTTACGATCGGATAGCTATCGGATCACAGAAAACGCATGAAGTGACCAGGTGTAAAAACTCCTTTGGCACGCTCTAGCGCCAAACATCGTATTTCTCAAGCAGAAAAACTTGACTATTTATCATATATTTATCAAGCGCGTCAGCCAATCAGAAAAAGAGGCTACACAATAGCCAATCAGAAAATAGCACTATCTGAGTAAGATCTGGGTGAGGGTGCTGGGAGGGTGCTGGGAGGTTGGAGAGGTCACACTTGCCTGTTTTCAAAACTTGAGAGCCCTGCAATCTACTCCAGGGATTAAAACAGTCCTTTGGGTTCTTCAAGCATGAATAACCTAAGAAAAAAAATGTTGTGAAGATAATTATTTATGTTCTTATGTTATGTTTCTCCAGTCCGTTAACATCAATTAATTCCTAAATTAATGATGTGTTGTGATCTGAATGCCTTGTAGTTTAACAGATGATCCATCAACAGCAACAGGCATTTATTTAGAATTTTAAACGGGTCATTTCTTATATGTCTATTCCAGCGCTTCTCAAACCTTTTTGTTCCCTATTTGTGGAGAGTCATTATAACCCCAGTCTTTCTTCACAGCTATTGTATCACTGGCCAATAAGTACATGTGATGTGGTACAGTTCTGATGACAGTACAGCTGTGAGGGTAGTAGTGAGGGATGGGCTCATTTTAATGTTTCCTAACCTAATATTATAATTAGAGATGCTTCTAACTTCTGATATTTTTGTGTGTCCACAAGGTTTCTGCTATTACATAACTCAGAATAACAAAATTGACTTCACCTTGTTCTTTCCAGGTCCAAATATCGCACCATGTACAGCCCTGAGGATCTGCACAACACAGAATATAGCCTGAAGTCCATTGACTGCCATGATGGTAGCGAACAGGACAATGTTCCACACTATAACATCACGAGGCTCCTCACAGGCGGAGGCCCATCTCTCTGGCTCATACAGGTAACTTTTTGCACTATAAAATCCCCACAGAAACAGAAATGTAAGCACATACTTAGCTCAAATACCCATAACTACACCCATGCCCTAACCCCCACATAACACACCCACACAAATGCTTTACCTACTGTACACAAAATACTGTTATGTCAAGTTAAGACAAGTCACATGTCTTGTCTAGTTGTGATTCATAACACTAGAAGAGGAAGTGCTAAATTTAATAAACCACTGGCAAAGGACATTCCCCCATCGAGGTCCACTATGGACTCTTGCCTCTTGTTATAAAAATAACCTTCCCCTTTACAATGCTGATGATATAAAATACACAAAGTTTAAAAATAACCAGTTCATCATCTCAGTGTAACGTCCAATATGCAAGACTACAGGGAGACATATGGAGACTTACTCCAGATT
The DNA here is from genome assembly GCF_022655615.1 of Tachysurus fulvidraco. NCBI lineage: Eukaryota > Metazoa > Chordata > Actinopteri > Siluriformes > Bagridae > Tachysurus > Tachysurus fulvidraco. Next base: position 13,226,259 of record NC_062528.1, on the reverse strand, counting down.
CATAAGTCTCAGGGGTCTGTCCCACTTCAGACCCTCAGTTCCGTTGTGCAGACACAGTGGTCCTCTTGTCAGTCCTGTACTGTTGAACTGGAAACAGAGGCCAGCAAAAACCAAAGCCACAACTGCGTAGGCTACTCGGCACAGCATCTATAAAAAAAATAAATCGAACTGCCATGTTAGAAATTTGTGTTGAAATGACACACAGTGAATTCTGCTTAGACAGTCAGTAGAGTCTGTCAATATTTTCATTGATTTCTATACTGCAGTTTGTCATTGCTCTCATTCATTGCCTCTAGTCAAAATATCGACATGTAATTTAGTCCAAGAATTACTCAATTTATTATTATTATTATTATTATTATTATTATTATTATTATTATTATTATTATTATTATTATGCACTTAACTTACATTTGCTCTGAACTGACAGCATCCTTTTTTTGTATCATTTGATCCAAACCCACGAATAGCCACAAGCGCCTGACAAAAATAAACACACACAACATAGACACATGCAGTCTGGTTTATAAAAGAGAGGTGACCAATCAGACAGACAGAACTAGCACATGACAAATAGGTCACATACTTAAACCACTAAGCACACAGATGAATGTCTGCACAGAATGTGATGCTATAAGATCAAGAATGGCTAAATCCTCTTAAACCGTGGATACAGAACTATTATTCCCATTCTGAATCTGCACCTACACAGAATCTTTCATTGCTGTAGTTAGATTTAAGAGTGGACAGTGTATTATTTTAAATACACAAATGTGCAGCACTTACTACAAATCCAGCAGCCCATATTCCTGTGCACCATGTTGCCTCTGGAGTAATATTATTTTCCAACAGGTATTTATAATTGAGTCCAGGGAAAAGCAGGAGCAGGTTGGCCAGCGTGCTCACTACTGCCAGAAGAATCATGACCGCAGGCAGATATTTTGAGCTACAGACGGAACACATCTTTACACTGCAATGAACCTGGATGCACATGAAAATACCATGAAAATTACATACCAAAACTGCACAATTTTCATCTGAAACAAAGACTCACGCAAATGGTCAATATTTTACAAACATGTTCACTTGTATATGTATGTGCATATATCCATGACTTTGTGATTAGGCAGAAAGCCCTTTGTACAAGTTTCATTGGGAGTGTTAGGTTTTCTTTATTATTGACCTGAACAGTAAACAGGTCAGATTTGAGAGTTTGTGTGGAATACCCTCAACATGAGTATACAAATGTTTTTTTACATCTAAAGATTTCATTCCAGTTCCACTGAAAGACAGCTCACCTGCCTCTTCGTTAATAATCTAATCGTATGGAAAAAAATAACTAAAATTTTAAACACCTGTTAGATTACAGTGATTACGATAAGTTTGCACTTTGATTATCAGCATCAAGTCTAATTTATCACCTGAGGTAAATTTAAAAAAATTCATTTTATAAACACTTTCAGCAAGGAAGCACTAAAACATCTTTTGCAGCACAACACCCAAACTCTTGAACCTGTAGCATGCATAACTAATTCATCAACTAATTCATTTAGTGTGCTATAAGAGGATGAAACACTTATTAATGGATTCGAAGTCAACTGAATGGATAAAAGAAAAGAAAGTCTTTACCTGTACCAGAGAAGTAGAAGACTAGTTGTGTGTCACAGGGTGGAGAGAGCAAGCGTTGTGTTTGGTTAACAGGAGTGTGTGAGAAATCCAGAGATAGAGATGTCCTAAGTATGTCAAGATGAGGAACCGTAAGAGCACCGTCATATACAGCTGATTTTTTCCCTTCCTCTCTTAGTCTGACACACAGACTCACGTTTGAGGAAATCTCTGAATTGTTGTATTCAGTACATATATGGTCAATATCTGATTTGTTTAGATTTTAGACATTAGAACTAGAATAATCTACACAGGTTATAGCATGCGCATATGAATTTCATTTTCACACATTTTATTGGAACAATTGGAATTATAATACAATACATTATCGTTTATTATAATTATATAGATGTATTTTATATATTAAAATGTTCAAATCCGTATAAAACTTTAAAAATCTCAAAAATCCTTACAGCAGCTAGGACAGTAATTTAAAAAAAAATCAGTAATGGCAAAATAAACTCTAACAAACAGAATTCTATAACTGTAACTAGCAAGGGCTCTCACTGTCTAGCTACAGTAACACTGATATTACTATATACTGTATCATCTCTTAAAAAGACTCACTAAGAGAAAAGTCTTAAATAATTTCTTCTCAAACATTTGATGAAACATCATGAATTAATTAATACCAGCAATCCAGAGTCAAGGCAACAAGTTAAATCAGAGGTAAGGCTAACTACTGTTTGCAACACTACATCCTGCATCTAGATTTTATTGTATGGTTATTTTGGCTATTTTATATTGGTTAAAGATATATACATTTGATAAAAATTGATTGTATTAAAGATACAATGTTAGAAGTAGTATAAATACTAGAGCCTCATAGGTCTAACGTGCTCGGTTCTGTCCTGACTTCGGGTCTGTTTGGACTTTTGCATGTCGTCCCCTCATCCATGTGGGTTTCTAGGGGTTTCCAGTTCATTTCCACCTCTTATAAACATGCCAGTAGGTGTAAATGCATGTGCCTCATGCCTGCATTGGCCTGGCATCTGATCCATGTAATTTTATTTCTGTCTCACATCAGTATTCTAAGTATTCGACATGACCTGACCAGGATTAAGTGATTACAGAAGATGAAAAAATGGATAAACATCTGTACAATTACAGCTGTGATTTTACAGTAATATTATGTTACCCATGTGTAGTCTTTCACTAACTATAGTATGAATTTCTACGTACTAATGGGATAAAATTGCAATGGGTTATTTTTGGTTATTATAAACCAATGCCAGTTGCTCATACACACTCTCTTCTAATGAACAACATTTCTTTTAGCAAACAATGTGTAAAGAATATCTTAGTGATGTAAACATTTCATATGTCTTGGAAAAGAGTGGCTTTAATGAACCAATAGGCGAAACCATAACAACCTTCCTCCTAGATAAAATACAATATCTTATAGTAAGGAGGATGAATATTATAACACTTCCTATTAGAAGGCTAAACAGCTAAAATTAAAGGCATGCAATAACAATTATGTTAATGGCGGCACAGTTTGGTAAGATTCATTTAATTTATTTTGCAATAAATTATTACAATTCATCTTAAACTTACTCTTACATGGTGTATGATTGAGGCAAACCAACTCTTTTTACATGTATTTTTGTTTCTATTGATGGGAAATGATTATGTGCACATTTATTAAACACGTATGGGCTTCTTCCTGAAACTGTTGCTGCAAGGTTGAAATCATACAATTGTTAGAACAGCTTTGTAATGTTGGATTTCCTTCACTGGAACTAAGAGGCTGTTCCAGTATGACACTTTGCACAAAGCTGTGTCCATGAAGAACTCGAGCGTTCTGCACAGAACCCAACACTGAAGATGCTGAATTGGAAAGCTGGCTTCAAACAAGACTTCTCACCTGACACTAGAGCCTGACCTCACTAAAAGTCTTGTGGCAGAATGGTAACATATCCCCACATCCATGCTCCAAAATCTGGTGGAAAACGGGGGGTTATTATAAACACGAAGAAGTGAATAAACCAGGAATGATATGTTTAAAAATGTATCACATGCAGGGGTGATGCTCAATGTCTACAAACTTTTGGACTAAAGACCAATGGTTTTAGGTATCAATGCATCTGGCCATTTATATACTACTTATACTTGTTCCTTTCATTGGTAATATTGATTATTATGTTTGTTTTCTTTTCAGAAACTTCAAATGAAACAGTGAAAAATCTTGCTGATATCTTGATATTGTAAAAACAAACTAATTAAGCCAAGATCCTCTCCTTCTATGCTTACTTGAAAACAATGAGAGCTTTGTTATCTTTGGTATCTTGCTGATGATACAGATTTGTTTGTGTGCCTTAATGCAACAGCATCATGACTGTGGTTTTGCTCATTAAGCCCACAGTGGACACGAGATCCTGTGACGTTTGGTAGTCACTACCGTGTGTCTGTGACTCAGTCACAATGGATGTGGCAAGAATAATATTACAAAACCTTTTTCTTTTTGTTTAGTAAAAATATTGTGAAGTGACGTGACGTGACATACGGTGTAGTAAGTATGTATGACCAGAGAAGTACGGTGACCAGAGAATTTGTTCTCTGCCTTTAACCCATCCAAAGTGCACACACAGCAGTGAATACACACACACCGTGAACACACACACACCCAGAGCAGTGGGCAGCCATTTATGCTGCGGCGCCCGGGGAGCAGTTGGGAGGGTTCGGTGCCTTGCTCAAGGGCACCTCACTCGTGGCCGGCCTGAGACTCGAACCCACAACCTTAGGGTTAGGAGTCAAAATTTCTAACCATTAGGTTAACCTTTATATCAATAATATTTATTATTGTATAAAAATGATTATATAAAATATATATTATCAATTCTATATATAGGTTTATAGTACGTTATCGATCATGATAATATGAAGTGTAATTAATATTTATGAGTTTCCAGTGTCGGTACTGATGAAGTTTTCTTGATGTGAGTTTCCTCATACTTTCAAATCATGACAAGCTGAGAGAAATGTAACTATAATGTAAGTGATAAGTATAGTTACAACCTTCTGTATTATTTCCTACACAGACAGTAATCCAAATTCAGGAGGAAACTGGGAACCGCTGCACTACTGCACCAGCTTTAGATCCATTTTTTTTTTAAACTTTTTAATCTAATCACCATCAAATCATTTCAAATTGATGTGTTCCTGTTCTTTCTAATACAGAAAGAAACACTAACTAGCAGTTAGATCTGACTACTTCTGACCAGGACAGTTCTAGTTCTATTAACGTCAAATAATATTCTTACTTCATGGAAGTCCAATTAACTTGTACATGGCTTGACATCACTTTTGGTAACTTTTTTATTTTTTAAACCATTTCTTAAAATTTCTTGGGGATGTTTTTAACTGGTTAGAACAGACAGGAATTACGTCTAAACAAATAAGAATTCATTCGACTACTATGAAGATTCAGTTCCACTTTTGTTCTGAATTTCTGGTACTCTAATGAAGTACTATTTTTGGGTATTAGTCACAGAATTTTTGCACATTGTTATTACTGCAAAACTATGTTCTTGCTTTTGGGAATAGCGTTAAGAAATATATTATTCTGAATGACTAATCATGTTTCTCATGTTTTTGCCCTGTTATAACAGAGTTACAGCACAGAATAAAAGAACAGATGTTGAACAGAACCATGTGTATATAAAAAGATTAGAAAAAGACAAGATTATGTTTTTTCCAGTCTTTAGCTGTACCATTTTGATGAGCCTGAGCCTGTTGTAGCCTCAGATTCCTGTTCTGGTCAGACAGGACTAGAAACAGGGCGGTCTTCTCTTCCATCCTGATTCAGTGCAGGACACTGGTGACATTAACAGTTTCAAGCATGCACTTGAGCTAAAAATGACATTTGAGCTAAAAATGATCTCTTCTGTTATTGTGCTGATACATGAAACAACCTGTAAATACCTTTATATATATATATATATATATATATATATATATATATATATATATATATATATATATATATATATATACACACACACACACACACACACACACACACACACACACACACACACACACACACACACACACACTCCCATGTATCTAACTAGTCTTCTAACACGTTACAATCCTTCATGCTCTCTGAGATCACAAAACTCAGGACTTCTGGTAGTTCCCAGAATATAAACGTCTACTAAAGGTGGTAGAGCGTTTTCTTATTTAGCTCCCAAACTTTGGAATAGTCTTCCTGATAGTGTTCGGGGCTCAGACACACTTTCCCCGTTCAAAAGCAGATTAAAAACGCATCTCTTTAGTCAGGCATACACACACACACATAATACATCCCATAAAATTATGCACCATTACGTCAGACTTGCACATTTTCATGAACAGCAGATATGTTAATCCCTCTCCACTGCTTTTCTCTTTCACACCCATCCCGAGGCATCCAGACATTGTACCAGCTCCAATCATCTTCCGTGCGATGAAGATCCTGGACCTCCACTGAGATGAGGCTGACTCTGAGAATCCTGAGACATCTACAGATCTATCAGCTTCAGTTGGACTCTATGATACCAAGAGATCTGAACTCCATGTGACCTTTACACCAATTCAACATTTGTTTGACTGTATATTTGTAATCACACCCTCTAGTGTCACCAATATGAGGATGGGTTCCCCTTCGAGTCTGTTTCCTCTCAAGGTTTCTTCCTTACCAATTTAAGGGAGTTTTTCCTTGCCACTGCTGCCTGGGTCACCTCAGACTTGCTCATTTGGGATAAATACATATACATACATACATACATACATACATACATACTGAACTATATACTGTATATCTAGAATTTTTACTATATTCTCTATATTTCTCTTTATGTTTACCTTCTGTTCTGTAAAGCTGCTTTGAGACAAAGCCCATTGTAAAAATCGCTATACAAATAAACTTAAATTGAATATATATATATATATCATCTCAAGACCTGTCCTATTTACTGAAGGCACCAGGTCATAAATGGCCACATATTTTATTGTCCATTACTGAAAGTGAAACACACTATATAATATGTCAGCAGTGAGAATGGGTTCATTTGTGATTTGTGGCATATATACATTTCTCTATTAGGCAATGATTTACTGAGATGTGTTTCCATTAGTCATGAGATGTCCTCAGGGAAAAAAGATATCATGCAGGATTGTTTGTCACAATAAGGCATTTCGTTGGAAAGGAAACTATTTCCCACGGTACCAGTGTTCTCCAGGAATATTGTTCTTTGAAAGAAACTTCAGGATATACACGTCTCTGTTCATTATTACAGAATACTGATACATTCTTCAACATTTTTTTTTTTTGCAATAAATGAAACAGACATAACTTATTTTAGATTGGTCTAAAACTTGCTCTTTTGTGTAATTTCTATATTAATTGTAATATATACCTGTAATTATTTTGACAGGAATGTCATGTTGTAAAGTGAAGCCGTTGTTTCTTACAGAGCCAAGAATATGAGAAATATCAATGTAGTTAGACTGCAAGGAATTATTGCTTTCCTTGCCATCAGCATAATACGAAAAAGGCCAAATATTTTTCAAAACTATTTTTATTCCTTAAAAATAAATGAACTCAAACTATCTTTAGAAAAATAGAAACATGCATCAAAAATCTTTTTGCAGTAATATACAGTTTCAGCATGTAATGTGTCAACTCTCATAACTGACGGCTAATGTTTCAGGATAATATTGAAACAATCTGTGTATTATGCCCTACTTCATCCTTCAACCTGTTCTTCCAAAAAAAAAGTCTAAATATGGGAGGAGGTGTGCATGTAAAACATGTAAGGAAAAGGCAATATAGGCTTGAGATGTTTAGAGAGCTGGCTTAGCTGCCCAGGCTGGGGAACATTTCAGTAAGGGTAGCTTGCTTTCTGCTCTTCTGCACTGACGAGGCTGTAGAAGGAGACACTTGGGTGGAAACCGAACATTTCCTAGAAGTTTTCCACTCAACCTGGCTGCTGACTCTCTTCGCTTTATGTCCATCTACCTGGCTTGAGGAATGTGGAATACAGGCTTTCTCCATCTTGTTCTCCTCACCTGGACTTGTACTATTGCTGGATGAAGGGCTGCTTTTCTCTCTTAGTAGATACCCATTAGCAGAGCCTTTTCTGCGGTCTACAGCGATCTCTCGGTTCAGCTCCCTCTGCAGGCGAAGCGCCAGCCTTCTGTCCTCCTCCTCCTGCAGCATCCGAATCCTCAAATCCTCCTCCTGTTCAGCATGCAGGAGAACAGAACCAACAGGAGAAGGAGGGAAGTTACAGGGCTTCTTACAGATGCCAGGTTCAAGCTGTTCACCATCTGCACTCTTCCTCTTGGAATAAACGGTGGTTCTGTAAGAAGTGTCGAAGAGTTGTTTACAAGTGTCTGAGTCTGAGCTTGATGTAGAAGGTTTACTACTGGAGTCCAAGCAATGCAGTTCAATGCTGGAGGGATCTACAGAGGTTGGAGGGCTCAGAATGTTCTCCTGAAAAAAATGTGGAAAAAAGTGGAATATAAATATTTTTCTACTGACCAGACAATGTACATATTTATTTGAAGACATACATTTAAAGTCATTTAAGTGCCATAAGCACCTTATTGTCCAAAAGAGTGGAGGATTGTGTGGTCTCACAGTGTGGCGGTGTGTAAGGCACTTGGCACAGATATCTGAAGGACAATTAATGTAACTGACTTAGATAAAAGCATACCAGTTTCACACAATTGATTCATCATAACACAAGGAATAAAAAGAATGATAAAACATGCAAGTTCAAATGTAACAGCCCTTTACAACTGAATTATTCACCTCTCAATATGCCCCATGTCAGATTTCTTTTTCTTGGCATCATTCACTTTAATGTGTTTCCGAGTTTCCAAAACTGGATTTGAGTTCTGTAATGATACAACATTGATATATATTTTTTAGTTTTCATGTCTGTACATCAGCAACAGCAGGCATTATTGCTTCACATGCTATTCATGCCATCACATTATAGGTCTTGGGTGTTCAGATTAGCAACCGAGGCTTGACAATGCAGTTTTACAGATTTTACCATGGGAATTAGCATGCAGGTGGACGGTTAATGATCTAACGTCTATCTTTCTCAAAAAAACATTAGGTGTAGTAATTCTTGAGGTTACATTTATTTAGTAACTTTAAATAGAAGCCTTATATTGCAACTTTAGCCAGTACGTCTCTCACTCACAGTATAAAGAAAATATATTGTGAAAGCAGCATGAGGCTAAGATATATGCACAAATGCAGGATTGTGATTGTAGCTTCAAAAATCTTGGTGATAACAGCTCCTCTGAGTAACAGAAGCTGGATGTTGCTTTGGAAAAACAAAATTTAAAGGGATAACAGTGCAAGACTGTTCGGACACTCACCAATTCTTCACTGAGCAATCTTGCCAGTTTCTCGTCATCCTCCAGCTGTCTCTCTTCCTGTCTCCTCCTCTCCTCTTCCACTCGATCTTCTTCCTCAGCCAGGAGGCGTTGGATGTATTCCTCACTGGCCCTCCTCTCTGCCTCCTCCAGAGCTCGCTTCTCTTCAACAAACTGAAGGAATAAGAAGAGGGTAAATGATGAAGCCCCAATGTTTCTTGAATAAATATTGCTTTACAGAAGCAAAGTGGAAAGGAGGACTAGGTGGAAAATATTCCACCTGCCATAACTAGCATATGCTGAGGCTTATGTCAAATCTTCACCATTTTTAAAAGACAACATATTACATAAACAGTTATTTATTAAGTACTGTCTATTAGTAGCTAATAACTGAACTGTTGTGCAAGTTTTCACAGCCAGCTAAATTGTTTTATATGAACGATGCTGTTTTGTTTGCTTCACAATTCTCACTAGAACCTTGCTAGAAAACAATCTGTTCACAGCACGTGGCACAAATAAATATGAGATTATTCTCAGCAAATATCAACAGTGATGAGCAAAATTAATATACACATTACTTTTACAGTTGGCAAAATGAATAAATGACACCCCTCACATACATAGATACTGTAAATATTTTTAAGATCATAATGCATGACTTGAACAGTAGCTAAAATAGTAATATTATTAGTCTTCTAATAATTTAATTGTTACTATGGAAAAAACTCATCCACGGGAAATTGTTAGACAGACACTGAGCACAATTTAAGACTAATAAATGGATTTTCAAAACAAAGTTTAACAAAGTAAAATATATAGTTGTTGAAGTTACATTTTTGATGTGGAAAGCATTATTTTCATTTAAGAGCACAATCTGGACTATTTTATTCCCTACATACACAATACTAGTCTCTGATATCTATAAAGTAAGAATAATTCTCTCACCTTGTTAACCTCCTCCTCATACTCTTGCCTGAGTTCACCTGGCAGACTGACCTTGGGCTTTGGTATAAACACTGTGGGTAAACAGGAGGAGAAAAACCATGCGTTAATGAGAATTCAGACTTGTATAATTCTTAAAATTCAGTTCTGTCTGAGTATTAGATCGCCGTGTGGATGCAGTACCAAATGTGTATAACCTTAAATTATGATTAGAAGGTTTAGGCTTGACTCGTTATCCTTGCACACAAACATTTCCTATCTTTGGTCCATATCTTTACACATATTAATTTATTCTGCTGTGACACATGCTCTGCAAATCAGCTAATTATAAAACCATGAATGAGTATTTATCATTCTGTTTATCATTGAAATAACAAAAACCGTGAAGATTAAGGTGACTTTTTAACAGTAAGATACCGACTGAGGTGTTTCTTGGACGGAATTAACAAAAGAAGATGATGATATAGAGTAATATTTCTTCATTTCTAATAATCTTAAAATCGAGAATTTACTGTTGACATCTTCCTCTTCATCGACGCCGTTTAATCGGCGCTGACACTGTGTAGGGAAAGTGTCCTGTATTCGCCTCCACAGCTCTGCGTTCACTAACGTCTTGTTCCTGCCATTAAGTCTTGCCCATGTAGAGACACGCTTTCGGCAGAGAGGACAGCATATATTGGCCTTGTCCACAGTCTCCAGGAAGCAGGGTTTACAGAACGTATGAGCGCACGGAAGTGTGACAGGCTCCAGGAAAATCTCCAGGCAGATGGGACACAAGCAATCTGCCCGATTCAGTTTCCCATCCTGCACCAACTCTGTGTCTTCTCCTGAAACAGGTGGCATCACGCCCGTGTCCTCTCTTCCACCTCAGGATGCTCTGATGAAGGCAGACATGTATGTGTCAATAACACCATAAATGAAGACTGTAACCATCACCTTCCTCCTCAAGCTGCCACATCTCTAACATTTCATTCTTATAATTCAGTAACAGCCTCACAGCTCAGCTTGATCCAGTTTCTTGGTCAAAAGCATGTTAGCTGTTAGCTTTGTACCAGCTGCAATTTATGAATAAATCACAAGAATAGACCTGAATACCATTATATGTCAAATAACACATAATATTTATTATTAATTTGATTTATTGAATCACGTTGATAGTTAATGCGAACAATTGTATAAGCAATTATACACACACGTATAAAATGTGTTATTGTACTTACCAAGTTATCTTGCTAATGCTATGCTACTGCTATGCTCATAGATATCTATGTGCTACGCTATGCTTATGCTATGCTAATGCTATGCTATGCTTGTTAATTTTCAGGCCAGACGTAAAATAAAATGAACAAGCTAACTTGTAAACTAACAACTTTAAACACCGAACTGTCTCAATCGTAAGTCTTTTATTGAGCAGTTGGAATAAAACAAACTCCACATTTAAAATCATAGCTAGCTTTAAAAAAAAAAAAAAAAAAAACTTTTTACCTCAGACAGGCCTAATTCCCAGATATCCCGGGAAAATTCTGCTACTGTGAAATCAGCAACAACGGTGAAGTAAATCACTGTCAATTTAATTTCAAAATAAAAGTACTAACTTTTCCCAAGATGCTCTAAAAGAGAATAATAATTCAGAAAATTATATATTAACATTTGGTTTTGTATCTACTGTTCGTTAGTAAAGTGAAACAAAGTGTGTACTAAAATTTGTATCATTCAGGTTGAACAGATGCATAATTACAGGTCCAAATAATTGTTAACCTATTCAAGGTTTTTTGTTTGTTGTTTTTTTTGTCTTGTTTTTTAGACAAAAGGTGTCAAAAACAATGTTTTTTTTATTGTTATTACTATTTTAATGTGAAGCTCAGAGAACACAGCACAAAATACATGAAACTAAACTAAGTGTTTGTGCATAGGCATCCTACACAATCAGGAGCATACACATTTTTGGCAACAGTATGGCAATAATAAGGATCACATACATAGGTGTGATGGTCAGGTGTCTACAAACATTTGGCAATAATTCTATTATAATAATTCTATACATAATTAATTTTATATTTAAAATAACGTTTAAAAATACTTTATGCTTGTAACATTTGTTCTTTCATTAGACATTTTAATTGCCCTTAAATGATCGTTCTATAAAATCTTCTCAGAAAATCATCCAGTCGTTATATTGAAACGCTTAATGGACCCCAGTTTGACTCACAGAAGCACAGGGTTCAAGTTTTATAATAGATTCTATATCAGTGAAGAAGTTTTAACATGTCAAACAAACTATCTGGAATATAAAATACACACACACACACACACACACACACACACACACACACACACACACACACACACACACACACACACACACACACACACACACGTGTGTGTGTGTGTGTGTGTGTGTGTGTGTGTGTGTAAATGCTAACCATATGCTCCACTTATGGTTTAAATGTTAATATGGAAACAGACATAGTACGAAGCAGATACAGGTACTGTATTTTTGTGTTACATCCCTGCTGTATGGAAATGATAAAATGGGAACATACTGTACATATATTTCATAACACAATGAATAGTCTTAAAAAAAATTTATTCAGTTTATTGGATGGATAATAATACAATGTGATTTCTCTGAATATTGAGTTGTGTAAAAATATATTATATAATATATAAGATATTGTAACCACTGGATTGCCTTGACATCCATGTCCCGGATAAATGTCAAACATCCTTCGAAGTGTCCTTAGCAGTCACATGTGGCAGAGGGGAGACAGTGTCACGAGGCGAGGCTGTGGATCTCTCTGATTTAACTCTGCTTCGTAATCCAGAGCTTTCTACAGCTGCTTCTAAGGCCTTCATATCGACAGACAAGAGCAAAGATTATGCTATTTACAGATACACCTTAAGTATTTAAAAAATGTATTATCAACCGAGACAAGTTCACCTGATTCTCAGCCAGAGCTTCTTTAGCCATGTAGCGCTCTCTCTTAATCTTTATCTCCACCTCCTCGGGAACATCAGGAACCATCCAGTCAATCATACGACCAATTAAGAAGACCACATGCTGAAACAAATGTTAAGAGAGTAAGGTTTTAAATACAAATATCATGCATTTAAATTGTTAATAATAATAATAATAATAATAATAATAATAATGCATATTGTCTTAACCTCAAATATAATGACGAAACCTAGTCGAATAGCCAGCAGATTATAGTACTCAGGAGTGTGATGTCCCCTTTCGTCTCTGAATCCCCGATATCTATGGATAAATATTACAACCTCAGATTACTATTAACCTTTTTCCTTAATTGTACAAAGAATTTTAGACATAAGTATTTCTTTGTTCATTGGAAATGCAGATTTTTTAATAGCATAAACAGTTATGCAAACACCCTCTAGTTATGCAAACACCCTCAAATCAACACACTACAACTGTCAACTTTAATGGAAGAATCTGTCTACCTGCACTGCATATCACTGTTTGTGAAGTTTTTGGGTGCAAAAGAGAGCGTGAAATCGACATAGCCTTTCAGAGTGCCCTCAGTGGTGTAGCGATAGTAGAGACGTGGCAGGAAATCAGATGTGAATGCAATCAGGAAAGCCTAGGAAAAGAACAGGAAGTTAGACACAGCCCAAAAAAACAAACAAAAACACATTACATTCTCGTTAGTGGCTCTGCTGATTATGTTTACACTAAAAGATTATATTAAAAATCTTTCACAAATCTTCAAAGGATATTTTAATAATGATTCATACAAGAAACAACAAAATGGAGTGAATTTGTGTTATCAAGTACATTATGATTGTGACAGGAATGCTCACATTGCTAATCACAGCCAGATAGGTGATGACCTCGAGGATTGTAAACCATATTCCGATGTCCTGCGCCCGCTGAGCCACAGGCCTGCGGTACTCACACACAAATTTCTGTGCATCTAGACGTACCTCTACCCAGTTATTCACCAGGGCAAAGAATGGTGCCAAGGGACAAGCCGCCACAAATATTGTAATGAAACCAAACTGCAGGACTGCAAACAGGAATTAATTAGAGTACATTTAATACATCTTTTTTCTTTTTTTGTATCTTAAACCCAAATGACTGCAGTGTGTAGCAAAAACAAAAGAACTGGCCTTACCGTTCCAATACTTTCAGAGGGGATTATATATACTATATATATATTCATTAACATCATAAACTTTTCTGAACAGAGATGTTAATCTAACAGTTTTACAGAAATGTTGCGTGTCTGATGTCAATGCTTTGTAAAACAAGTTGGTTTTTTTTTAACCAAAGGAGTGTGATGAGAATGTTTCACTTTCAGGTTTCTCAGTAATTTGACAAGTTGCATATTCACTTTTGGTTTTGGAGTCTTATTTAATAGTTTTATTTAATAATTAATTAATGATTAATAACATAGATTCAGCTTTGCATCAGACTGCATCACATGCCTATAGCACTGATATTTCCTTAGAACTTTTTCCTTATAAAAGCAGACCTAGTCATTATTTACTGATGATGTGATTTATCTAACTTGCCTGTAAACATGGATCATTCAAATTAGAAAGCAGACTTTAAATCCACTTACTGTATGCAAATGCTCAAGCAGTACACATAGATAAAAATGTCTGCTCATATAACATTTAATTAACATTTATTTGAACATTTAGTTAACATGATGTTAACTTTTAACATATAGAAGCTTTAGGAAAATGTTTACAGCAGAGAATTAGTTTGGGAATGATGTCAAATTTAACAGATTGAAATTACAGCTGTTCATTCGCCTGAAGAAGACCCAACAGGGTCGAAACGTTGCTTTTTAATTAATTAATAAAGATGGGAGTTTAAAAAGTGTTGCGGACATTACAAATTTTTTACTTTAACAGTTTCTTTTGTCCTACACCTGCCAGAAGGTGGGATGTGCACACAATTACTGATTTAACAAATTTAACAGCTCACCCATTTCCAGATATTCATCGAAAAGGCCCTCGCACAACAACAGTCTATAATCCATTTCCCAGGGTGCAAGACTGTCATTCTCATTGGCTCCCTTTTCACTATAAGCTGGGTGAAGTTTCCGCTTGTGCCACCACACCCTAAACTTACTGTGGGGGTCAAGAGTGGAGACCCATTTTAAAGTATTTGGAGGGAAAATTTTTAAACCTCAGATTTTTTCTTGTAAAGAAATGGGGACTTACGGGAGAACAAATTCTTGAACATTGTTGATGACTTGTTTGCCTACCATGATGACCAACAGCTCTTGAGCAAGTTCAATAAGACATCCCGAAGCACCACACTGGATGAAATAAGATAAAGCAGTAAGATCACTGAGACAGCAACTCTAAGTTTTTTTGTGCAATGCCTACAATATTCATAAATCATGGTGTCATAGTATCAACATAAATGCAGTTTAAACTCACATCTTCACTTCGAATTCCAAAAAGTGTATTATAGTTTCCAGGATAGCCTACAAACCTTTTAAAAAGTACAGCACATTTAATGCATCTGTTTATTGTCACAAAAAATAAACAGTGTTTGCTGTACACTCACCTGCCCTTAAAAAATGCAATGTACATAGGAGAAGAGTAAAAGTTCACAAACTGGAAAATGAACACTTTGAGAATAAAAGCATCTTCATATTTGGTCTGGGTACGGTGCATTTCTGTTGAGGGTAAAATAATAAATCATAAGCTTTGTATTATCATAACGAACATGGATGAAACTTCATTACTTGCACGCTCACCCCATTGGGTCAGGACTTTGGCGAGACGCGTGTAGACTTTAGACAGTAACATAATCACCACCAGATTTAGCACTGAGCCGGTGAGACTTGCTATCCTTCCAGCCTATAGTATAAACAAAGAGAACAGCATTGGAACAAAAACAATGAAATAAAACATATTTATTACTCCAATGCCCTGTTTGTTTATCACTGAGTCCCTGTACAGCAACACAAAAAACACTGCATTGCTACATAGATTAAAAAGATACTACTACTACTACTACTACTACTACTACTACTACTACTACTACTATTCTGACATTTTAAACAGTAAAAATGATGGCATTCACAAGTAAATAAAAAAGGAACAGTAAATAGAAAAAAGCCAATATTTACTTACAGAGAATATGAAAAATTCATTCTTAGAATTGTAGATGATGATGCTCAGGATGGTCCGGTAGAGAATAATTGCTATCAAGAACATCAAAACTACAGCAAGCTGCAGAGATCAAGCTTAGTATCAAAATACCAGATGAAACGCTTTGTAACACAAAGATCAGTTCACTTTTCTGTCATGTTACTTTACCATCAGAATGATGACCATGTTTCCAGTCACAATGCGCCGAAAACGGCTAATCTCTGGGAAGTGAGGCTCTTCAGCCCCTGTTATAGGATTACGGACCGTCATTGGTGCCATGGCAGTGAACTCTGGCCTTGGCCTTTCCTGATTAAAAAGATGATATGAGGATGTACTGTAGCTACAAAAGTAAAGTCATGTGACACACTGCAGTATGAAGATGTATCTGGATGGAGTTGCTGTACATGTTAATCTCCTCTGAGGCCAGTACTTATTACAACCTAATTTAAAAGTGCAGTATGCAATATGAAGGTATTTCTAACTCTATAAAATCATAAGATTTTAAAGATTCCTTAGAGAATGTGTAATCTGCAGTATTGACGTGCAATTTATGTGGCTTGTTGGATCATTTCAAGTTTGCATTTAAAAATTTTCTGGGATAGTTTAAGATGCTTTGAGAGGCAAGTTTTTTCATTTTTTCTATTTAGGCATACACATTTTGACCAGAATTGTGGAAGGCAGGCTGAGAGGGATATTAATGTTAATGCTAAAAAGCCTTAAGGTTACTTACTGCTCCTTTAATTAGTGAAGACATGTTTTTGCTGATTAGTAGAATGTTTACAGGTACCTCATATTATATTTATATAACATAATTTAATTTACATTCTGTGTCTCTTAAATACAAATACAGATGAGCTCCAATATCAATTATTAAGATTAAGATAATATGGATATTTTTTCTCCCTCTTCCCAGTATGGAACAGTCTGCATGCCTATCAAGAGTCTCCTTACCTCCGTCTCCTCAAACTCAGAGCAGTCCCACCTGTGGGATAGGACAGAGCAGCTACGCTTCCAATACTCCAGGAAGGTAACTGCCCAGAGGGACATGAAGATACTGAAGAACACTGTTCCACCATTGTCAAATAATAATCCTGCCTGTGGCAAAATAATGCAAAATATTTGATTATATACAGCACACTAACTAACGCGATACCGTTCACACAGACACAATAACTCACTTTATAAGTGTAGCAGATGCTGGAAAGGTTCCAGTAGCTGCAGATGTTACAGATTGGACACATGACAATACTGTCACCATTGTTGCAGATCTCATGCCTAATGGAAACATATAATAGGTCAGAAAGTCATAAGGATAAGAATACTCTGCTAATAGTCTAATGATATAAATATCACTCACGCTGGGATATCAGTAACCATAAGCCAGAT